>NW_021620795.1:2134698-2158307 GCF_004785775.1 Grammomys surdaster | reverse complement strand
GCCTGCCTCTGCCTCCCAAGTGCTGGGATTAAAGGCGTGCGCCACCAACGCCCGGCTTGCATTTACAGTTCTTAACCTTGAAAAGAATTTGAAAGCATTCGTGTGTGTGTGAATGTGCATGTGTGTTATACTTGAGTGACCTTGGAGACTAGAATAGAGCATTGGATGCCCTGGAGCCAGAGTTTTAAGGCTTGGTGTGGGTGCTAGAAAATGAACCTGGATCCTCTGCAAAAGTGGCCATCTTTCCAGCCCAGTGCTCTTAACTGCTGAGCCAGATCTCCAGTCCCTACTTCTTTATCTTTAATCCGAGTTTATATAGGCAAAACATCTCCTAAGAGTTCCCTCAGCAGCTTTTCCCACACAATGCTTTGAATTAATCTGAACTTCATTATCTTTGGTCTTATTTACACTTAAGAGATGATTTCTTTTGATCCTCTGTTCAGTATATATGCATACTAAATAATACTGTCTAGTTAGTAAGCTTGATTTTTGAATCGGCCATTCTGAAACTACTCTGTACAGTATAGGTTTGCAAAAGTCAGTGGAAACATTGAGGAGAGTGTGAGCTGGTGTCTCACAGGTGTGGAAGTGTGGAGACAGGCAGGCTAGTGTGAGCACTGGACTGCTGGTCTGGGATGAGAGCCATACTATACTCTAGAACAGCACTTGAGAGTAACAGACAGTGGGTTCGTTCTGGGCTAGCACGGGTAGATGACTCAGTGGTTAAGAGCACTGACTGCTCTTCCAGAGGTCCTTAGTTCAATTCCCAGCAACCACATGGTGGTTCACAACCATCTGTAATGGGACCTGATGTCGTCTTCTGGCACATGGGTATACATGCAGATAGAGCACTCAGATATATAAAATAAATAAAATCGAGGGGTAAAAAAAAGAGATGTTTTTTCTTTTATTCTCACCTTTAAGTTTGAAACATGAATACAGGTCTGAGAGTCACATCACATATGATATGTACAGGAAAACTGTTATTTCCTCTTCCTCTAACCTCTCCCCTGCCCCTAGGCTCCTGTTCCTGACACGTATCTCAACTCCCTCAAGGCAACCAGTCTCATTTCCTGGTTTGTGCTTTTGTATATCGGGTTGTCTTTAAAAGATAACCAGACACATTTATGCTTTCCTTTCTTGCTTATCCTTTTCACACTTTAAACATGCACTCTTTAGCACTTTTCTTTGTTATTTAAGAGGATATACCCTGCCCCGGAGGTGGTGAAACATGCCTTTACACTCAGAGGCAGAGGAAGGTGGATCTCTGTGAGTTTGAGGCCAGCCTAGTCTACAGAGTGAGTTCAAACAAACAAACAAAAACAAAGAGTGGACACCCTGGACACCACCCATTGTCAGTTCATAGAGATATTTGATTCTCTTTTTTTGTGTGTAGTTATGTAGTGTTCTGCCATTTACTCAATCTTATCTAGCATAATCCAACACCAGGAATACAAAAGTCCTTTTATCAGGCAGGATATTGTAAGCACTCAGAAGTTATCTATCTCCTAACAAGCCTTCAAGAGCCAGTTTCTTTGGAACATGCAGGGCTTGAATACTTGAAACTTTCCGAGTTAACCTTTACATCCTATGTTTAATTCCATTCTGTGCAGAAAATGTATCTGGTAGTGTTTCAGTTCTTATCAATTTGTTAGCTTTTATTACCCAGAATACAAGCACTTGAGATAACGTACATGTGTGGGGTGGGGGAGAGGTGTGATTCAGCGGAAGAAAGCATTTTCCTGAGTTCCTGAGTTCCTGGGTTTGATACTGGCAACCTCAACCCCAGCACACACAATGGAAGGTGTGCTCTGCTTTTGTATTGTAGGTGTAACAACTATATTTGGTGGTGTTTTGTTCTGCACAAGTTGCAGCTTTTTTGTTTGTTTTTGTTTTTGAGACAGGGAATAAGTCTCAATTATTCTTAATTAGGTTGACTTTATTCTATGTTGGCAAGGATCCATGGTTATAAGCACACACGTTTTCCCTTTAACTATACTAAGATGCTATACTATATTAATACATTTCCTAGACTGAGCCAATCTTACATTCCTAGAATAAAACTATTCTGTGTTAATTTGTTATAATGGTGTTGGGTTCTGTTAGCTAATATTTTATTTGGTATTTTGCATCAGTATTCTTTAGTTATAATAGGTAAGATTTTCTTTGCTTTTCTTGCTGCATAAAATAATTTAGAAGTGTGACTTTTCTTTTTCAGCATTCTAGAATAATTTATGGTGTAGAACTTAAATCTTTAACATTGGAGAGTTAGGGAACTTATTTGGAGCTGGTACTTTCACGTGAAATAGGTGTTTATTTAATAAAGTTCTGTTTCTTCTATAAGAATTAGGTATTCAAAATTTCTATTTCTAAGCTAGGTGTAGTTCTAGTCCAGCCAGGGTTAGAAAATTAAGTCAAGTCTCAAACAATTACAACAAAAGAAAAGAAGAGAAGAGAAAAGAACAAAACCCAACTAGCTCTAAAGAAAACAAACGTTGTAAACATGGAATTTTTAAAAAATTATTTATTTTTTATTTTATGTGCATTGTTGTTTTGTCTGCATGTATGTATATATGAGGGTGTCAAATCCTCTGGAACATAAGTTACAGATAGTTGTGAACTTCTATATGAGTTGGGACTAAGCACCAGCACCAGATAAAAATAGTCTGTTACCAGGCAGGGAGCGTAATATATTTATATCCCAGAACATGTGAGGCTAAGGCAGGATGATCAAAAGTCTTGGGCAGTTTGGGCCATATAGCAAGATCTCATCTCAAAAAAAAAAAAAAAAAAAAAAATCCTGGCCGGGCGGTGGTGGTGCACGCCTTTAATCCCAGCACTTGGGAGGCAGAGGCAGGCGGATTTCTGAGTTCGAGGCCAGCCTAGTCTACAGAGTGAGTTCCAGGACAGCCAGGGCTACACAGAGAAACCCTGTCTCGAAAAACAAACAAAAAAATCCTTTATGAATTTATCTTTTTTCTAACTTTCTTGTATAAGTAGTTCTATTTTTCTAGTCTGTCTTTCTTTTTCTTTTAGAATTATTTATTCATTTTATGTATGTGAGTACACTTTAGCTATCTTCAGACACACCAGAATAAGGCATGAGATTTCATTACAGATGGTTGTGAGCCACCATGTGGTTGCTGGGAATTGAACTCAGGACCTCTGGAAGAGCAGCCAGTGCTCTTAACTGCTGAGCCATCTCTAGCCCCTTTCTAGTCTTTCTATCCACTCTTTGTTGTTATTTTGCTTTGTTTTGAGACTGGATTTCATGGAGCCGAGTCTGTCATCAGATTTGTTTTGCAGTTGAGGCCAGCCTTGTACTTATGACCTCTGGCTCCCGCCTCCCGAGTGTCGGGTTCACAGGCGTGTTCTGAGACACCCAGCTCCTGCCTCCCGAGTGTCGGGCTCACAGGCGTGTTCTGAAACACCCAGCTCCCAGCCGCTCTTTTTAAATTCATCTTTATCGTTTGTATTCTTGCTCGTATGTGTTACTTTCATCTTTATAATTTCTATTCTTCTTCATATGTGTTGCTTGTACTGTCTATAATTCTTTCTTAGCTTCTTGGGTTACAAGTAGACCTAACAGCCCTCAGCTAACAATTGTGATGAGTGTAACAAGTTGTGGGGCAACTAGGAGAGGAAAAGTAGCAAAAACTGATTTGACATTTCTCACAAACAAGACAGAACAAGATGTCATGGACTTAAATAACACACATAATATATATGATTTGTTTACTCTGTGCACAATGGCCTAGTGCTTTTTGATAATTTTCTATGTCTTTCCCTACCTTCCCCCCCTCCACTCCGACTAATTTTGTAGAGGGGGAGGGGATTTGCAGTACTAGAGATTGACCCTGGGTTCTCTTGGATGCTTGGCTCCAGTTCCCACTGACTACCTTACACATTCACTGAACACCTATCATATTGTGCTGGGAAATGGTATGGGCATCATGCCGTTTAGTCTTTACTGCAGGACACTCCTTGTTATTCTGTGTACATGAGACCTAATGAAGTGCATTTTGCAGCTGTTGAGTATAAATGTTGCAAGGACAATTGTCTTAGTTAAGGATTCCATTGCTGTGAAGAGACACCATGACCGTGGCAAGTCTTATAAAGGCAAACATTTAATTAGGGCTGGCTTACAGTTTCAGAAGTTCAGTCCATTATCATCACGGCGGGAAGCATGGTAGCATGCCGGCAGACACGGTGCTGGAAGAGCTGAGAGTTCTGCATTCTTTTTTTTTTTTTTTTTTTTTTTTTTTTATGAGTGCACTGTCGCTGTCTTCGGACACACCAGAAGAGGGCATCCAATCTCACTACGGATGGTTGTTGAGCCACCATGTGGTTGCTGGGATTTGAACTCAGGACCTCTGGAAGAGCAGTCAGTGCTCTTAACCACTGAGCCATCTCTCCAGCCCCGAGTTCTACATTCTTGATCCTAAGGCAGCCAGGAGAGAGACTCTCTTCACACTGGAGGAGCTTGCATAGGACCTCAAGGCCCCACGTCCTGTGATGTACTTCCTCCAACAAGACCACACTCACTCCAACAAGACCACACCTCTCAATAGTGCCTCTTCCCTTGGGCTAAGCATATTCAAACCACCAGGACAACATAAAAAGCTTTTCTTTTCCTTAACTCATTTGAAAGTATGAAGTCACCTTATGCCTTAGTTGCCTCCAAAACACTCCCACAGCATATGCCAAGCCTTTTGTTTCAGTTTGATTTGGTTTGGTTTTTGGAGACAGGGTTTCTTTGTGTGGCTCTGGCTGCCCTGGGACTCAGGCAGCAGACCAGGTTGGCCTTGATCTCAGAGATCTGCTTGCCTCTGTCTCCTGAGTGCTGGGATTAAAGGCAAGTACTACTGCTGCCTGGCACACCAAGGCTTTTTTTTTTTTTTTACTGTGTTTAAAATAATAAAAGCGAAGAGCTAAAGATACAGCTCAGCAGCAGAATGTTTGTCTAGTCTTCTTGAAGCCCTGTGTGCAATCCCCAAAACTGCTTAAAAAAAAATTGGTATATTGAACTTATATACCACAAATCTAGTATTTACATGTGTACAAGATAGCAGTTTCTAATATACTATGATAGCTAATTTCACATGTGAACTTGACTATGTTGTTTATGGTGTCAGGATATTGGACTAAACATCATCTAGTTACTTCTGTAAAGACATGTTTGGTTTGTTCTTTAAGGTCTGCATCCTTGTAGGAGGGGCAGGAGAATGGGGGCAGTGGCGGGGGGGGGATAGTGTGTGGGGGGCTCAGATTCCATTTATCAGGATCCCCCCTCGCTTACCCACTTCCCAAAGGCTCCACCTTGGAATGTCATCACACTGGGATTGGGTTTCACATATGAATTCTTGGAATTGGGGTGGCCATAAAATTAAAAGGCAAGCATTCGGAAGTAACGAGAAAAGTATGGTCACCACAAGTTTACCACATGCAACCTGGTCCACATCAGTATGAGATTCCACCATTCAATAGGGTCACTGCAGTGCTGACTTTGGAACTCCTAAAAGAGAGGCTGAAAACTTGTTTCCAGGTCTGTAGCACAGCAGGGGGTTGGCAGAGGAGCCAGGCTCACAGCCATGACTATCTGCTGGCTTAGTGTACATGTGTGTGTAGTGTTGTGTGTACGTGGGTATGTAGCGGCAACAGATCCTCGTGATTCTATTTGTCAATTGCTCTTTACTGCGTGTATGTGGGTTCACACATACCAGTGCACATGTGTGCAGCCCGTGTGTTCACGCAATGGTGTTTGTGTGCAGGTCAGAGGATAATTCATGTAAGCAGGTTCTCTCCTTCCTACCATGTGTGTCTCCAGGGATCAAACTCAGGTTGTCTGGTTTGGTGGTAGGTACTTCTATCCAGTGAGCCATATCTCTAGCCCTTGCACCTTAGTTTTGAAACAGGTTTTCCCACCAAACCTGGAGGTCACCAATTCAGCTAGGCTGGCCGGCCAGTGAGCTTCAGGGATCTCCTGTTTTAACCTCTATGCAAACCCCAACCAGCAACGGGCTTACAGACAGGTCCCTCTGTATTGGCTCCTACATTTGCTGCAGCAGGTACTTTACCAACTGTGCTACCTCTCTGGACCCATCCTGTCCTTATCTGTTAGTTTCTGAGGTCGAAAATGGGACATATCCTGCTTTGTCATTTAATCTACTGAAATTACCTTGTCAAAGCAGACGGTCCCCTCAGCCATCCTAGGAGACTAGAGAGCAGAGGAACATGATCTGGTTCCTAAATGTTAGGGATTTTACAACAGACAGAAGATAGCAATAAACTTTTTAGTTTTCAGAGTTCTTTTGTGAGGGGTTCCTTTGTGGGACTCATTCAGTAAAGCTCGTTGACACCAGCGGGCCTGCTAAGACCCATTAGCATTGAAGGAAGAAACTGAGAAAATAAGAAACTGAAAAGGAGGTGACTCTCACAGGGTTGGGTGTCTCCAGTAGCTGCCGATACTGCTCTGTGTGTGTGTGCAACAGGAGACAGAAAATTAATACTAGGCTAAGCTAAGTTTAGTCTAGTTTGGGGCTGGGAGAACGAAGTCAGTAAGTCACTGATTATCTCCATGAGTTGGATTTCACATCGTAAAGGAACTAGCTCACCCTTCCCGTTTCAGAGTTCCTGGTCGGTGCTGTGCGCTGGGTTTGCTAGTGGGAGGCTTATGCCGTTTGTGTGATGTGTGATAAGATGCAAGCGAAGAAAGCAGCTATTAACACTGATTAACCCGGACGCTGACCACCAGCACACACAGCCATTGTTCCCACCAGAACTCTTTCCCGACCGGCTTTGTCTAGCTGGTTTTAGGAGAGACAAATGCCATTACAGGAGACCAAATAACTTCATTTGGGCGGAGGTTAGATAATAGAGACGCTGCAGGTATTAGCCTGGCTGCATTAGCTTGATTTGCTACCACTGTTCACCTTGTCCTGAGCTTTACTGGAGACAAAGGCCTGGAATTACCAGCCACAGAGATAAGCTGTGGATTAGAGCCTGGCTCTCAAGGGAAAGAGAATTCTACCCTAGCTTTGCATTTCGCTTTTTTTTCCCCCTTCAAAAAGTTAACTTCTAGTTTCCCGCTGAATGTTATTACATTCTTTACAGATTTTTAGCAATTTTAATTCCAAAAGTGTTAATGACTCGTTATTTCCAGTAACGAAACCAGTCATTACCTTTCAGGTTTCTAAAAATGGTCTTAAGGGAAATACAGGGGCGATCTTGTGTTTTATCCTGCTTCTTGAGTATTTTCATATAATATGAATTTGTCTCATAAGAATTATAATAAAACAGATATTACTTATATTTAAAATTAAGTGGTTTTATATGACATATACATTTTTTCTTTTTCTTCATTTTTTCTTTTTTGTCTTTCTTCCTCTTTCTTTCTTCCTTCCTTCCTTCCTTCCTTCCTTCCTTCCTTTCTTTTTTCTTTCTTTTTTGGATACATGGTTTCTGTGTATAACCCTGGCTGTCTGGGAACTTTCTGTAGACTAGGCTGGCCTTGAACTCACAGAGATCCTCCTTCCTCTACATCCCAAGTGCTGGGATTAAAGGCATGCACCACCAACACCCAGCAGTATTTTCAACATTACAAACTATTTTCATTTTTTCTGACATCTACATATTATTTATTTCAATCACAATGTAACTCTTTCCTGTAGTGCTGGGTATTGAACTCACACATGCTAGGTGAGTGCTCTGCTACTGAACCCAGTGCTAATTACATCATTATACATTAGTAATGATTGTGCTACTGTATTGTTATTTCAGCTACAAAAACACAATGCCATCAGTTACACATAAATTATTTTAGTTATAAGCCTTTCTGAGACTTAGGGCCTGGGAGTCACTTACACACACAGCATTGTGCTGGGACACGCAGAGGGGAGGACGGTATCAATCTCCTTTTTCCCTCATCAGACTTTGCAGACATATCAGCTTTCATGCTTTCTTTTTAAAGATTGTTAATTGTTGAGCCGGACAATGGTGATGCACGCCTTTAGTCCCAGCACTTGGGAGGCAGAGGCAGGCAGATTTCTGAGTTCGAGGCCAGCCTGGTCTACAGAGTGAGTTCCAGGACAGCCAGGGGTATACAGAGAAACCCTGTCTCGAAAAACAAAACAAAACAAAACAAAACAAAACAAAACAAAACAAAAAAGACTGTTAATTGTTGATTAATATTTGTGAAGCTTTTTCATTTTCTTTTAGATTGTGAAATTTTATACAGACCCCTCTATGAGTTTGGTTTAATTACAAACTGAAGTTTGAGTTTGAAGCCAAATAGTATGAAAAACTACACTACTTCAAAAATGCTCAAATATGAATATCCAATAGTAGTTTCTTGTTTTGTTCAAGACTTGAAATTCCATAAACTAAGCAGACGTGAAGGAGAGAAAACAGTAACTCTGACACTGCAAGATATTGCAAATTATGGTCATAATTGTATAAACAATAGCACAACCAACAAAAAAGCCAACTCTTTTATGATATCTGAGATCTGTAAAGTATTTAACGGTGGTTCTCTCTGAAGGATAAGATTTGAGGTGGCTTCTACCTTAGCAGTATTGCTAAATAAAAGAAAAGCTTATTCATACCCCATGACAAGCTGCCCCCGCCTCCTGCTCTGTTAGCTTCCAACCTTCAAACCCAACATTTTCAGAGGAGCCCAGGGGAGCAAAGAAAGCCACTAGTGGAGAAATGTTAGCTGACTGCTTCACAAGGACTGCTCCAACTATTCACTCCTGGGAGAAACTCCTCACTCCTGGGCAGGAGTGGCCCAGGCTTGCTCAGAAGCCCTTTGACCTTCAGGCCTTCCCAGTGACAGCTCTGCTCACCTATCCCTTTCTCCCCTTCCCTGTCTTGGCACAAGCGAAAAGATTAAGGAGTGTATTGCTGATTGATTCCTGAAAAACAGAGCTCTCTCCCCACAGTGTGCTGGCAGTAAATTATTTCATAAAGTTCTGAGCCAAGCTGTCTTCCAATAATAAATAAATAAATAAATAAATAAATAACCCAGGAAAAAATGTGTAGTGGTAATAGATTTGGTAATCCAATCAAAACTTTCACTCTGGTATTTACAGGGAAATAGGATGGACAGAGGATTGAGGGAGATAGAAAAGAGAAGGCGAAATTCAATTAGGGTGGAGGAAACTGGAATCTGGAGGCCATTGGACAGAATTAGAGCATTCAAACTAACATTTCAAAACCAACCAAAACCTATGGGGTAAGATTCGTTACATTAACTAGAAAATGAACACCTGGAGTTCTGCTGTTGTTTGTTTTGTTTTTTAGAGGAGAGGATTCCCTTTTTGCTACATAGTTCCTTGTTCCATCTTCATAGGGCATGTATGGTTTGTCCTATAGAAAGTACCTTATTACTTTCAGTAGCCAAGTCAGAGCACATGCAAAAAGACAGAGCATGGTATTGATGTATATAGTTATATACATAACTATATGCACATATGTTTTTGCATATATAAGCATATAACATTTATACTTATATATAATATATAATATGCTTATACATATAAGTATACATAATATTTATAGTTATATACTTATATATAATATCCTTATATATAAGTACTTATACTTATTAATAGGTATTAAATTAATAGTCTATGTAAGTGTGTATAATACTTATGTAAGTATTATATAAGTATATACATGTATATATAAGTTTTGCATCCCCATCCGTGTGGGATCTGGGGCAGTGACAGAAGCTGGGTCACTGGGCTTGGCAGCAAGTACCTTAACCTTCTGAGGCGTCACACTGGCTCTGCTGCTCAGTCCTTTCTGGCAGTGCAGTGCATGGAGGGCATATGAGAGCAGATATATATACATACATATATGTACATGAGCACATGCAAAAAGACACTAACCTGGTACTGAAGTATATAGTTGATTGGACTCATTAAACTGAAAACAGAAACAAACTGGATGATCACTGTCACTTAAAACCAAAAAAGGTTATATTAAATGAATTTGAAAGCTATTTAAAAATTTGCACTTATTTGTAAATTTATTCATTTAAAAAATGTTAAAAATATACTTATTTATTCATGTGTGTGTGCATGCATGTGTGTGCACACATATGCATGTGTGCGTATGTGTGCATGCGTGTTCATGATGCATATGTGGAGACCAGAGGACAATTTCTCAGCGTTGATTCTCTCTCAGCCGTGTGGGATCTGGGGCAGTGACGGAACCTGGGTCACTGGGCTTGGCAGCAAGTACCTTAACCTTCTCAACCGTCACACCGGCTCTGCTGCTCAGTCCTTTCTGGCAGTGCAGTGCATGGAGGGAATATGAGAGCAGATGCTCTTATGTCTGCACTTGGCCATAATGACGATAAAAGAAAAAACAACTTAAAATTGGTGTGCTGTAGATTTGTTTGAGCACATGACCAGAAATCAGCAGAAGATTCACAAATAGCTCAGTGTATAATAGTGTTTCAAAAGGTACCTGAAAGAAACTAATTGAAATAGATTAAACCCTTTATTATTATTATCATATTTTGAAATACTTTGTAAGTTGTAACCAGCCTGTGGAATCAGTTAGTTATGAACTTCGTGATTTTAATACACATAGTAACTTATTAGATTAACTTTACTCACTTGAAAATAGTTATTGTTGAGGTTGAGAGGGAGAATGGGGTGAATCTGGGAAGTGTTAGGGGAAGAAGGGATAAATATGATTAAAATAGATTGAATACATCTGTGAAAGTTTCAAAGAAGAAAATATAGTAATATACCTGTCATTTCTGGAAAATTTTATTAAAAATATATAGGAAAGGGTTTTTCATTATAACTAAAAATGTCCAGATATAATATGTACTATGCTAGAATCATAATTATTTGCAACAGTTTCATAAAGAATAACAATATTCAGATTAGGTACAGGAGAGAAACAGTAACATTTTAAGTACTTGGAATTTCCATTGATTTCTTGTGTGGTACAACTGGAAGAGAAGCCCACATGTATAATTTTCTACCTATTTCAGAAGATCTGGATTGAAGGGTTTTTTTGCCATTAGAAACTGTGATTCTCTACAGGACCTTTTCAGCTTTGCTCGACGATTTTGGAACCAAATCTAGAATCAAGGGAAAATAAAACAGTTCTCAGACACATTCCTGTATTATCATCATGAGTAACAACTGTGTTTGAACCCTACCTGGATTCTGTCCTCTTCTAAATTCAGCTTTTGAGCTAGGTCCTCTCTGATATCAATGCCAGGATAGCAGTTCACTCTGAAGACATTTTCCAATACTTCGACCTAGAATAAAAAAGGAATTCTTTAAAGTGACAGTACTCCATCATATGTCACCAAAATTGGGCTTTCATTTGTGCAGATGAAAGATGCACTTAAATTTGGGCAGTTAATCTAAATGTATTTTAAAACAATTGGTTCCCCAGAGACTGTTAAACTATGAATCCATCCTTTCATTAATGCCACTTTTACACTGGGACCCCAGAGTGACTGGCTTCTGTCCACCAGGGCATCGGTTACTTTGTGATGTCACTATTGACCAAAAAAACAAACAACAAAAAACAACCCCCCCAAAACAACAACAACAAATCAAAGAACAACAAAACAAAATAAAAAACCGAAAAACTTCTCACCTGATTTTGGGTAAAAGCAGTTCTTGGCCTTCGTCCTCGGTACCAACTCAACTCCCTTTTTAAAGAGCGTGTTTCTGAGGCTGAAAAATAATTTTTGTATTTCAAAGCACTTTCTTCTGGCTTTGGGTGATCCACTGGACAAGGAAATGAAATCTCCCTGGGAAGATCTGGAGCATGTAGACATGGGTTACCATCTTTCTCTAAAATCAGAAGAATAAGGTTCATCTTAGAATGCCCGTGTTCCACAAAGTTCTGGAAAAAAGTCATTTTAGTAGCTTATTTTGAAATTTCCTAGGGAATTCTTCAAGGTTTCACAAAAGAATTGCCTCTCCCATCAACAACAACAACAACAACAACGAAGAAGGAGGAGGAGAAGGAAGAGGAGGAAAAGGAGGAGGAGGAGGAGGAGGAGGAGGAGGAGGAGGAGAAAGAAAGAAAGGAAGGAAGGAAGGAAGGAAGGAAGGAAGGAAGGAAGAAAAAGAAGAAAAAGGAAGGAAAGAAAGAAAAAAGAAGAAAGAGAGGGAGGGAGGGAGGGAAACAGAGACAGAGAGACAGAAATAGGCAGACATACACAGATAGAGACATTCACACAGACAGAGACAGGCAGAGAGAGAGAGAGAGGAGACTGCCTTGGTAATAGAGAACATTTTGGACCCTACCATTCATTTTTCAGTGAAGAGAGATTTAGACTGCCTGACGTGACTCATGTACACAGAGAATCTTCTGAAGCAAATGCTAGTTCTCTCTGGGAGTGAATCACCTATGGTAGGCATTCTATTCCCTTACGTCCCTGTTGAAGGCTTTTTATATTCATGGAACAGAATAAGAACGCGGTCTCTAACTCTACACTGCGTGAAATAAAGGGCAAACTGAAGACGCAGATGAATTTAGAAGTTAAGTTGCGACATACCTGAGTCGCCGCGGGTGTCTGTCCAGGGTCTGTGGGGTCTTTTTGCACAATCTTTTTTCTGGTCCAGTCCTAAAATGCTCTCAATTGAGAAGGAGCAGGGCGAGGGTTTGCTTTCCCGGAGCTGAGCACCTTCCCGGAGGCTGGGAGACATCCTCTTCTGGATCCTACAGAGCTGGAGGGCTCCTGCCCCACGTGTGCAGAGCTGGGATCTTCCAGCAGTTCACCTTGTAGCTTTGCTGACTAGGGGGCTGGGTTTCCAACGTCACTAATTAAAATCCTGTTTTAGAAAGTTTTAGCAAGTCAATGAACACTTGCCCAGCCAGCAGCTTAAGGAGTTAATTGTTTATTTGTTTGCAAGTAATTAGCAACTAATGGCTACACCAGGGGGCCACCTACAGGGACAAAAAGTGTTATCTCTCCTAAGCAGAACACAGACTTAACTTTCTCGGAAGAAGTGATGCACAAACATAGCACCCTTCTTTTATTTGAGATCATTAATGTATAAAATCGTGTTTTTATTCTGAAGTTTGTATTTTCAAGGATTCTAGTTACCTAACTGTACAGGACAGATAGAAGAGCAGTCAAGTAATAAATAATCTGATTTAGTGAATGTTCTTCCAAGGAAACTGGGAAAAATAATAATCTCTTAATGCTATTACAGTAATTTTGATGAAAATGCCTGGTTTCCATATGCATATGTAATGGCGAATGTTGTCAATGAAAACACAGTACTCTTTGGAGTGCAGCACACTGGAAAAGCCTGGCACTGTTATTAACACAGAGTGTAATTGTCTTCCAAGTGCCTTGGATTAATTCATAGGAACAGTTGCACCACGTATTTGAAATAATTAATGGGCTAATTCCTGTCTTTCATTCTTTCTTTTTAAATGAGAGAGATACACACATACATGAGGTTCATATGCTACAGAGAATAATTTATTTCTATGAGTTATTTCACAGAACATAGTTGAGTATACTTTTTGTTTGAGACAAAGTCTCATTATACAATTATGGAACTAACTATAGAGCAGGCTGACCTTGAACTGATAGATCTGTCTCTCTCTGCTTGCTGAACACTGGAATTAAAGATAGAGGACGTGGTGTGTGTCCCCACCTCTTGACTTAGGGCTTGTCTGTGTGACTTGCTTTGGCCAGGAGAAAGAATGTGAACAAAAAACTCAAAATGTATTAACACAATTGGTTTGCCTTGCTTTCTGATAATGCTGTGACATCATCCCTGTGGTAGCTCCTACCCTTCAGCCTAAGCCCTAGAATGAACATGTGAATCAGACTCTAACCCATTCTACAGGCTGTAGTCAAGACAGCTGAGTCCAACAAAGCTCAGTCAAATGCCAACTGGTCTGATATTCCACCCCTCTCATTTTTGTTTTTTTGTTTTTGAGACAAGGTTTCTCCGTGTAACAGCCTTGGCTGTCCTAGAACTCCCTTTGTAGACCAGGCTGGCCTCAAAGATCCACAGGCCTCTGCCTCCCTAGCACTGAGATTAAAGTTACCATGCCCAGCCTTGACCTGATATTTTCTAAGCAGGAAAAACAACCAATTAAAGACACTGACATTTGTGGGAATTTTTACATGTACAATCATCTTTTTACCTTTTTCTTAAACAACTTAAAGAATAGGCATATTTATTGCATATGTAGGTGTGTGTGCCTAGAACTGGATTTACAGGTAGTTGTGGGCCGCCATGTAGCTACTGGGAATTTAACCTAGATTCTCTGCAAAAACAGTAAATGCTTTTCACTGCTGAGCCATCTCGCTGGTGGGACTCAGAATCCCTTTATTGGTAAGAGTCCACAAGCTCCATCTACTGTTTGCCTGTTGGTGTCTGCATCTGTCTCAGTCAGCTGCTGCATGGAGCCTCTCAGAGGACAGCCATATTAGGCTCCTGTCTGCAAGCATAACAGAGTATCATTGATAGTGTCATGATTTGTGCTAGCCCATGGGATGGGTCTCAAGTTGGGCTGGTTATTGGTTGGCCATTCCTTCAGTCTCTGATCCATCCCCCGTGCTATGTAGTCCAGGCCAATCTTGAACTTACTATGTAACCCAGGATGTCTACAAACTCAAGGCAAACTCCTCCTCAGCCTCACTAGTACTGCCACCAGGAGTGTGAACAGCCATGCCGAGCTAAATACAGCATTTAGGAAGAAACAACTCATTGGCTGGATGTGAAAGTGAAGGAAAGGGGACATAAGAATGCTTCTGGTTCTGGAGAGATGGCTCAGCGGTTAAGAGCACTGACTGCTCTTTCAGAGGTCCTGAGTTCAATTCTCAGCAACCACATGGTAGCTCACAACCATCTGTAATAGAATCTGATGCCCTCTTCTGGTGTGTCTGAAGAGGGCAACAATGTACTCATATACATAAAATAAATAAATCTTCCGAAGAAGGAGGAGGAGGAGGAGGAGGAGGAGGAGGAGGAGGAGGAGGAGAAGAAGAGAGAGAGAGAGACAGAGACAGAAACAGAGACAGAGACAGAGAGACAGACAGACAGAGAGAGAGAGAGAAAGCTTCTGGCGTTCTTGCCTGGCTACAGGAGGTGGCCTCTTCAGGTTCCATATCCACAGTGCTGTGAGTCACAGCTAATGTCATCCTCATTGATTCTTGGATGCCTCCCTTATTGCAGGTCTCTATCTCATCCTGGAGATGCCCACCCCCATCAGTTGCAGATTTTCCATTCATTCTCATGGCCATCTGGCCATCTCTCCTGTCCCTCCCCGATCCTGAATGCCCTCCCATTCCCCTCTTCACTCCCTCTCCTTCCCAGTTCCCTCCCTCCATCTGCCTTTCATGACTATTGTATTCTCCCTTCTAAGTGAGATTCAAGCATCCTTGCTTGTGTCTTCCTTCTCGTTTAGCTTCTTTGGGTCTGTGGAGTGTAGCATGGAACCGCAGTGGAATGATAGGGACACCAACCCATCCACAAAACGTGTTCTGTCTACACAAAATGAAGGCAAGGGGGATGGATCAGAGACTGAAGGAATGGGCAACCAATAACTGGCACAACTTAAGACTCATCCTGTGGGCTAGCACCAATCCCTGACACTATTAATGATACTCTGTTATACTTCCAGACACTAGCCTAGCATGGCTGTCCTCTGAGAGGCTCCATGCAGCCGCTGACTTAGACATATGTAGACACCAACAGCCAAACAGTGGATGGAGCTTATGCACTCTTTTTTAAAAAAAAATATTTTTAAAGATTTTATTTATTTTATGAATGTGAGTATACCATTGCTGTCTTCAGATACACCAGAAGAGTGCATCAAATCCTCATTAAAGATGGTTGTGAGGCACCATATGGTTGCTGGGAATTGAACTCAGGTCCATCTGGAAGAGCAGTTCATTCTCTTAACGATGTAGCCATCTCTCCAGCCCCTAAAACACCTTTCTCCCTCTCTCTCTCTCTCTCTCTCTCTCTCTCTCTCTCTCTCTCTCTCTCTCCTTCTCTCTCTCTCTCTCTCCTTCTCTCTCTCTCTCTCCTTCTCTCTCTCTCTTTCTCTTTTTTAAAGGGTTGTGATTCTTTTTTTAAAAAAGAATCATTTATTTTATGTATATGAGTACACTGTCACTGTCCTCAGACACTCCAGAAGAGGGCATCAGATCTCATTACAGGTGGTTGTAAGCCACCATGTGGTTGCTGGGAATTGAACTCAGGACCTCTGGAAGAACAGTCAGTGCTCTTAACCACTGAGCCATCTCTCCAGCCCACTTGTGGACTCTTATAGAATAGGAGGAAGGATTGAGGGCCCCAAAGGGGTTAGGAACTCCACAGGAAGAGTCAACTAACCTGGACCCTTGGGGCTCTGAGAGACTGAACCACCAACGAAAGAGCACACACAGGCTGGACTTAGGCCTCACACACACATATAGCAGGTGGATAGCTTGGTCTTCATGTGGGTCCCGAACAACTGGAGAGAGGGCTATCCCAAAAGCTGTCACCTGTATGGTTATGTTCTAGCTGGGCTGTCTTGTCTGGCCACAGTGGGAGAGGATGTGCCTAGCCTTGCACAGACTTGATGTGCCACGGTTGGGGGAATACTAAGGGGGATCCCTACCTACTCAGAGGAGGAGGGAGAAAGGATTGTAGGAAGGGGTGACCTGGAGGAGGGGCAGTGAGTGGGAAGTAAAGTGAATAATAATAATAATAATAATAAAGCATGTTTCTAGCCAAGGATCCTTTCACACGCTAATGATTCCAGCACAGAGGCAAGGAGACTGTGAACATGAGTCCAACAGAAGCCAGGGCTACAGAGCAAAATACTGTCTCAAGATACAAAATAAATGAAGAGTTAAAAATAGTTTGTTTAATATTCACACAGGAATTTGTTTTTTAATTCAATCTATTTCCTATTCCTTTCCCTCCAATTCTTCTATTACAAGAAATTCAGGTGTATCATTAAATTATTATTTTGAGACCTCTTAATTTTTTTTATGTATATGTTCAGTGATATAAACTTTCCTTTTTAGAACTGCCTTCATTGTGTCCCCAGAGACTTCAGTATGCTATGAGTTTGTTTTCATTCAATTCTACGAATTTTAAAATTTCCTTCCTGATATCTTCTTTGACCCAATTATCCCTCAATAGTGTATTGTTTGAGTATTTTCTATTGTTGTTGATATCCAGCTTATTCTGTTATGATGAGATAGAATGCTGTATTGGTTAGGGCTTCTATTGTGATAAGAGACTAGGACCAAAAACGAATTGGAGAGGAAAGGGTTTACTTTATCTTATAGCTTGTAACCTATCATCCAGGGAAGCCAGGGCAGGAACTCAAGGAGGGAATCTGGAGATTAGAATTAACCCAGATGCCATGGAAGAGTGCTGCTTACTGGTTTGCTCTGGATGGCTTTTTTTTTTCTTTTTTGGCTTTTCAACCTACTTTTTTTTTTTTTTTTTTCAGCACGGAAGACTACCTGCCCAGATGTGTCACTGCTCACAGTAAGCCGGGCTCTCCCACATCAATCATCAACCAAGAAAATACACTCATAGGTCAGTCTGGTGGGGACATTTTCTCATTTGAGGTTCCCTCTTCCCAAATGACTCTAGCTTATGTCAAGTTGATGTGAAACTGGCCAGTACAAATGCACAATATTATTTCAATTTCTTGTATCTGTTGAGACTTGGTTTGTGTCCTAATATATGGTCAATTTTGGAGAAAGTTCCTTGGGCTAGTGAGATGAATGTGTGTCCTTTAGTGGGTGGAATATATTCTGCAATGCTTGTCAGGTCCATTTGATTTATGATGTTGTGATTTATGAATTGTGGTTTATGTTCTGTAGTTACTGACTAGGCCAAATTGATTCAACTCCAATGTTTCTTTGTTTAGTATTATTCAGATCACCGTCTATTGCTGAGAGTGGTGTGTTGAGGTCACACAATATCACTGTGTTGGGAATTATCTATGATTTTAGATCTTACAGTATTTCTTTTATGAAATTAGGTACATCATTGTTTGATGTGTATACTTTTAGAAATAATATCTTCCAGGTGAATTATTCTCTTCTGATTAGTTTTGGCTTCGACTCTATTTTGTTGGATATCAGAACAACTACAGTTTCTTGTGTCTTGGTTTCCTTTGCTTGGAATTCCTTTTATTCTAAGGCTATGCCTATATTTGATGATGAAATGCCTTTCTTTTTTTTTAATAATTTATTTTTTCTCAAATCGTAATTCATTCACACAGGGGTTATAAACACAGAAAGGCAGGATGTGGGGAAGGGAATGACAATGGAGTGTGGGTCTTTAGGGGGAATACAGATATCTTCAGAACCGGGTATCGGCTGGGTGGAGGTTCAGGGGACAAGTCACCATGACTCTGCCTATGACTCGCTTGTCCTAATCTAAGATGGTATTGTCTGCCAAGGCTACCTATTTACAAGGTCTATGACTACTCAGGCTTGTAAATTTCCACAAAAGCTGCCTGTTGACATTAGCTTATAGCCATCTGTTTCAATGTTTTTCCACTGAGACCCAAGACTTGGTGTTAGTATACATGTATGACAGGCCTATTGCTAATTTTAGGCCTATGGCTGATTTTAGGCCTTCAGTGTGTAAGCAGGGCTGCCCCTGACATCTCCTCCCTTCTCTAAGTATAGAAGGGCTGTGGCAATTCTAAACTTGCAAAGGCGGGGATAGAGGCCTGACCTCCAGTACTTGAAGGGGACCTTGTAATGGCTCCAGTCCCCCTGTCATTGTTCAGTGAGGCATGAGGGCCATACTCATCCCAATGTCTTTTTCCTGGAGAGGGGATACTTTTGACATCAACCCCATGCAGTCAGGCTTGTCCCTCAGGGAACCCAGATAGATATTTTTATCTTTTATTTATATTCCCTTGCAGTGCTTAGCCTCGCAGCCTAAGCAAGAATTCAGAACGCCTGTCAGAGAGGGTTCTGGGTGGCCCCTCTCTGCTTGGTCTAGGGGCAGAAGTCCCCCCTTTTAGGTTGGGTGGAGATGGGTTTTGGAAACACCCTGTATAAAGTAACAACCTCATCTTGAGTCTCGTGGTCCTCCATAGCTAACTTATGATAATGTATCTGAGTAGGTTTTGCTACCAAATTATTTATCTGTTTTATCACAGAGTTAGTCCGCCTATTTGAGGGCCCGGGACCAGCAGAAAAAAGCAAAAAGAACCCAAATAATGGTCCCAAGATGGGAGAAAATAGAGTCGACAACCTTGGAGAGGCTGAAAACCAATTCTTGTACCAGCATTCATCTGTCTCTTTCTCTCTCTGATTTTTCTTAGGGCCTTCACTACCTATTTCATACTCTCTTTAACCCTCCTTGTCTTGTCTATGTAAAGGCAACCTTCTTCTTTAAGGGCTGTACACAGTCAAGAGCTGTACACAGCCTTTTCTATTGTAATAGAGTAAATCAAGTCCAAGAAGGATCTTTGTGATTTTAGGAGGTCTCTTCAGACAGTGAAACGAGGGATTTCTTCAGATTAGTGATGTCAATCTCTAGCTGTTTGATGTTCTTGTCAGTGGCCCTTCAAAGGTCTGAGTAGTATAAGTTTGGAGGCCAGCATCTGGATTAGAACTTCTAACAGCAGACATCATGGGTGATTCATTTTTACCTGGGATGCTGCCTGAGTTCAAGCTCCTGGGAGTCCCTCTTTCTCTTGGTTTTCTGGAGTTGGGTGCAGAGCTGCCGCCTGTGACCTGCTCTATGCTCGAGCCCAGACCAGAAGTCCCCATGAAATGCCTTTCTTAGGGGTAGCCAAAAGATGGATCCTGTTTTATAATTCAGTCTGCTAGTACACATCTTTTTATTGGAGAATTGAGACCACTAATACTAAGAGTTGTTAGCTGATGATGTGTGATAATTCTGGTCATTTTATCCATCTGTGGTGTTTTCTGTTCTTAGGCCTCTTTTGATCAACTGTTCTGGAATTATTTATTCCCTATGATATCTTTAATGTATTTATCATTTTCTTCTGACCAAAGCATTTCTTTTAGTGTCCTCTGTGAAGATGGCTTAGTGGTCACAGATTCATTTTTAAAATAAATTTGTTTTTATTATGGGATTTTTAAAATTTCTTCTTCAATTTTAGCATATAGTTTTTGCTGAGTTGACAGTTGTTGTCTTTCAGAATTTAGAATACACCTTGTCAGATTTCAAAGTTTCTGTCAAGGTGGGTGTTGGGACATGCCTTTAATCCCAGCACTCAGGAGGCAGAGACAGGTGGATCTTTTTGAGTTCCAAGCCAGCGAGGTCTATAGATTGAGTTCTGGGACGGCTATACACAGAGAAACTCTGTTAACAAACAAACAAAACCCTAACCCCCCCCCAAAAAAAAAACTCCAAAAGACAAAACAGCAGCAACAAAGAAAAAAGAGAAAGAAAAAGAAAAGAAAGAGAAATAAAGGTTTCTGTCAAGTAATCACTGAGTTTTACTGGACTTTTCTCTCTTGCTGTTTTTAATATCCTTTCTTTAATATCCCCCCCCCACCTCGAATACTGAGGGTGGAGGAATAGACTGAGGAAGAGGAAGTTAGGAAGAAACAAAGAGCTCCAGTTTGGATACAAAGTAATTATTGCATACAGACCTACCTGTGAGCTCAGGGCAGGAGCTCAAGGCTTGTAATTACCAAAAACGGTGTTGTCTCAAAAACCATAGATTCACCTGTGATCACCCAGAAACTTGAGCTAGATACAAGAAAGGACTCAGATCGGGACTAGGCTGCCCATCGTCTGGAGGTAGGGGTGGAAGTGGTGCTGGATAAGGAATAAGAACCAGAAAGACTTGGAAACAGAAATGAAGACAAGGAGCTGCAAACTGAATTATTATTATTATTTCATTATTATTTACTACCACTGTTACTACTAACTAGTATTTCTAACTATTACTACTACTACTACAACAACTACTAGTAGTAGTACAACTGCTACTACTGTCACAGCGTCTCTCTTTGTGCCCTGGCCCGCGGGGATTCGACAAGACCTTAGGGAAGGGGACGAAAGAATGAAGGGACAAGAGACACAAGGAGTGAGAGCAAGTCTGGGGTTCTGACCAAGCTCTGAAACTTTAATTTTGGGTGCAGGTTATAAAGACACAGCAAACCAGGAAGTTTGGGTGAGGGTCATTGCTTAGGGCTATCCCACGATTGAATGCTTATTGCCCTAGACCATCCCATTGTCCTTACCAGCTTCCAGGAAATCAGATGCTCTTTAAGTTCCTGAGGCCTGAGACCTGTGAACCGCCTTTCTTAACCTTGCACTGACTAGGCTTTCAAGAACAGCAGGTAACTTCCTAGGTTCTCTTAGGACAGCAGGTAGTTTCCTGGGTTTGGCTCCCGACATCTCTGTAGCCCTGGCTCTCTTGTAATTCACTCTGTAGATCAGCCAGGCCTCAGACTCACAGAGATCTACCTGCCTCTGCTTTTCAAGTGCTGGAACTAAAAGCATATCTGATTCTCATCGAAGATGGTGCTACTGAATCACAGTAACTCTACATAAAGAAATGACAAATGTTTGAAGAGACTTTTTAAGAAAGAATAGAGACAAGAGAGAGAACAGAACCAATGGTACCCCTATTGGAGTCTGCTTCTGCTCTGGATCCCCTGTGAGATCCCCTTGCTCTCCAACAAGTAGCTAGAAGAATCGTTGAAGACGCGCCAGTAACTTCATATTGTCACTCTGCAAAAAGTGTTTTCCATCTCAGTAAGTGTCAGCTCTCTACAGTAGCCTGGATGCTTTCCGTACTGACCTCATCTCCTAGTGTCTTCTGCTTTATATCACTTTATAGCCACAGCAGGCGTCTTCTCTTCACGAATGCTCCATGTACAACCCCGGCTTTAGACCTCGACACGGGGATTCTGTCATCTGAAACGCTTGCTCCCTTGTAATCTCACTGTTCACTTCCTCCTTCTAGCGTCTGCTCCGATGTCACCGGTTCAGTGAGTAGCTTCCGCCCTTCCTCCACCTCCCTCCCCCACCTCTTCTTTGAGCTGTGATCTTTCCCCCTGAGCAGGCCTCTTACCCTCTCCAGTTTCCATTCAGAGCGCTCACAGCCAAAGCAGACTATTTGAGTACCGTTTGTCGCCTATCTCTTTACTTTAGGATTTTTGTCTGTTCTTTAGATGCTGTTTGACTGTGTCATTGTTGGTAAAGGGTTAAGATGAAGACAGAGAAGTGTTCATTATGTTCCTTAATAAGAAAGCTAACTGGTGTCTTTGGCAAGCTTGAAACCCAGACTTAAAGTGAATGGAATGTATCTGATTTATTAACATCTGGGACACATTCCTTAATAGATCCCCTTTTCTAAGAAACAACTAGTAAAATGAGTATTCTGAGTAAAATGTATCTTAAGTGCATTGGTGAGATCTCAAAAAGTAAGGACACTTCATTTTTTCGTTAAATAAAACCAAACTCCAAATCCAACCACAGAGCACTGATTGTAAGCATGGGCTCACCTCCAAGAGCCATTATCTTCAGCCCTGACGGAAGTAAGAACCTTTAGTTCAGCAGTAGGTAAGGGAGTTGAACTGAAGACTACTTTAGGCCACAACCATCAACCTCTTGATGCCTGTCAAAAATAGACCAAACCATTTCTGGAGGAAAGTGACTCTAAATTTAGCTTTATAAGAGTTTTAAGGCTCGGTGGTGTTGGCACATGCTTTTAATCCCAGCACACTGGAGGCAGATCTCTGAGTTCAAGACCAGTCTGGTCTACAGGGTGAGTTCCAGGATAGCCAAGGCTACGTAGAGAAACCTTGTCTCAAACCCTCCCTCATCCCATCACACACACACACACACATACACACACACACACAGAGAGAGAGAGAGAGAGAGAGAGAGAGAGAGAGAGAGAGAGAGAGGGAGAGGGAGAGGGAGAGGGAGAGGGAGAGAGAGAGAGAGAGAGAGAGAGAGAGAGAGAGAATTAAAAAGCAAGAAAGTCACTTGGGAGGCAGAGGCAGGCAGATTTCTGAGTTCGAGAGTTCGAGGCTAGCCTGGTCTACAGAGTGAGTTCCAGGACAGCCAGGTGTGGAGCGCTGCTGCCACGCCTTAAAGATGGTGCCTGCTTGCCCTTGCAGACTTGGAGTAAACAAGCCTTGTTTGGTCCTGGGGCGGTACTTCCTGGTGGCCTGATCTTGTGTCATGGGTCCTTGACCAATCACAGTGCGAGACGTGGTATGGGCTCATGGGCAGTCCTACACAGGGTATAAAGCTTCGCTCCTGGGCTGGCTCGGGGGCACACCTTCAAGCTTCATGTAACTAGCAACTCCTGAGTAAATTGCTGCTGGAAGGAACTGGTGTGCGAGTCTTTCTTCCCTGCTGGTCGGGGTGGTAGGCGCTGCACATTTGGTGGCCCGTACGGGGATTTCTTAGAATTCCCGGAGTTCCAGAACCAGTAGCAGTCAGGGCGATCGATCGGTAAGTGGCCGGTAAGTGGGGCCCTTCAATCTTTAAAGTCCTCGGAAGGAGGCTTCAATCTTTAAAGACCTCGGAAGGAGGCTTCAATCTTTAAAGTCCTCGGAAGGAGGCTTCAATCTTTAAAGTCCTCGGAAGGAGGCTTCAATCTTTAAGGTCCTCGGAAGGAGGCTT
>NW_021620795.1:2118709-2134688 GCF_004785775.1 Grammomys surdaster | reverse complement strand
ATCTTTAAGGTCCTCGGAAGGAGGCTTCAATCTTTAAGGTCCTCGGACGGAGGCAAGCAAAAGTGAAAGTAAAAAGGCCAGCGGGATATGTTCGTGCCGGGAGGAGTGGATCCGTGGATAGTTATTCTAGTAGTGGCGATCACGATTGCAGTATCCCTGGTGCTGTGTTTTTGCCTTAACTGTCACCAGCCAGGGCGTGAGTGCCACTGTTAACTACCTTAAACAGAAGGCTCTACAGCAGTTTGTCCAGGAAGTGGACCGCATCGCCCCTTGGTTCGTGGTATCGGGACAGCTTACCTTGGCCACCTGGGATAAACTGGGGAAGGACATAGAAAGGGAAGAGAGGGAGTGAAGGTGAAGAATTGGAAACATTTCCTGCCAAGTACAAAGGTGTGGAAGAGAAAGAACACGGCATAAGTATACAAAGATCAAAGAGGCCAAGGGTAGTGAGGCTAAAATAATACAGACTTCAAAGAGAAGGACGAATCTAAGGACTGTGGTAAAGCGGCGGAAAGGTTAGAAAGCAAAGCCATGGGTAGCTGTTGTAGCTGTCCAGATAAAGACACTGTCCTAGATAACCATAGGAACAAGTTTAAGGTTGTTAACATTGATGATGATGGCAATGAGCTAGACTCTGGTTTCATGGAGCTCACAGACACAGAACTGATTTTGTACACCCCGAAGCGAGACTCGGTGAAATGGCACTACCTCTGCCTGCAACTCAAATCTGTTTTCTTTTGAAAGTGGTCGATTGTGTCAAACTGGACAAGGAATTTTTGTTTTTAAGTGTGCCCGTGCAGAAGAATTATTTAACATGTTGCAAGAGATTATGCAAAATAATAGTATAAATGTGGTGGAAGAGCCAGTTGTAGAAAGGAATAGTCATCAGACAGAATTGGAAGTCCCTAGAACACCTCGAACACCTACGACTCCAGGGCTTGGTGCTCAGAACTTACCCAACGGGCATCCCTGCTACCCCTCGTTTGGAGATACTTCATCTCACCCCTCAAGCCGACACTCTCTTGTGGGAAGTGCTCACAAAATAGACTATTCAAGGCGTAGGGATTGTACACCGACAGTCTTTAACCTTGATATCAGGCGCCCCAGTTTAGAACATAGGCAACTCAGTTATACACAGGTGGATTTGGAAAGGGGCAGTGACTCTGACAACCCTCAGACTCCAGAAACGACAACCACTCCCCTCCTACAAACCCCCACCCGGCGCACAGAGCTGTACACTGTCATAGACATTGAGAGAACTGTTGCTGTGTCCAACTTGCAGAAAGCACTGCCGAGAGACGACGGTACCTCTAGGAAGACCAGACACAACAGTACTGACCTGCCCATGTGAGCCCGGAAGCATTGCATTGTGAAGATTTTCAGGGTATAGGAGTGCTAGCTGTTGCCCTAGTGGGCGTCTGTGTTCTCTGCCTGTCTTGTATCTGTCATATGGTCAGGGCCCAGAGACATGAGAGGGCGCTGGTAGTGCGTGCCTTTCAGGCCATTGAGGGGGTGTGTATCTCCACAAGCATGGCTGGTAGCTTTGAAGCATTAGTTGCTCTCATTACCCCAAATTTTAGGTCTGGACAGCCCTTGCACCCCTGGAAGCCTATAGGTTTCATTGCACACGGGATGGGTGTCTATTCCATTTTCCTTGGGCCCAGCTCTTGCACCTGGTGGGCTTTGCCCATTGCACCCAGTAGAGTGAGTCCCATGGTTTGAGCCTGTCTGCCCTTGATCGTGAGATCCTACATGATGGAGCTTGCTTGATCGGGCAGTCACAGCTTGAAACTGCTTAAAAACAAAAAAGGGGGAACTGTGGAGCGCTGCTGCCACGCCCTAAAGATGGTGCCTGCTTGCCCTTGCAGACTTGGAGTAAACAAGCCTTGTTTGGTCCTGGGGCGGTACTTCCTGGTGGCCTGATCTTGTGTCATGGGTCCTTGACCAATCACAGTGCGAGACGTGGTATGGGCTCATGGGCAGTCCTACGCAGGGTATAAAGCTTCGCTCCTGGGCTGGCTCGG
This sequence comes from Grammomys surdaster, assembly GCF_004785775.1. Lineage (NCBI taxonomy): Eukaryota > Metazoa > Chordata > Mammalia > Rodentia > Muridae > Grammomys > Grammomys surdaster. The sequence continues at coordinate 2,132,664 of NW_021620795.1, read as the reverse complement.
GGGCACACCTTCAAGCACCATGTAACTAGCAATTCCTGAGTAAACTGCTGCTGGAAGGAACTGGTGTTCGAGTCTTTCTTCCCTGCTGGTCGGGGTGGTAGGTGCCGCACAGCCAGGGCTACACAGAGAGCCCTGAAAAACCAAACCCAAAAAAAAAAAAAAAAAAAAAAGCAAGAAAGTATAAACTCATAATTAAAGATTATCAGATTATCAAACACCCGAGGCCAGATGCCATCAGAAATAAACAGCAGAAACAATGAGATTTGCACCCTACACAGAGACCACTACTTATCCCCATAGCTATTTATACTCCCTCAGCCGCAGCAGGAGCTTCAAGGGTTAATAATTACATCTCCTAGACCACACTACATTCATGCCGTCTTGGGACTTTTCGCCTATCTTGTGAATAGGAGCAGAAGCAATGTGTGTAAAATTTAAGGCCAGCTATCAGAAGCTAGAGCTGTTTCTATTCTGTCTCTCTGTCCGCACTATAGAGAAGGTGGTGGGAGATGGTGAATTGTCGGGAGTGGTATTTAAAGAGAGAAGGGAGCTCGGAACTTGGAATTATAGGCAATTGTGAGCTGGTATATGGGTGCTGAGAACTGAACTTATGTCCTCTGGAAGAGCAGCACGTGCTCTTAAACGCTGAGCCACCTCTCCACTCCTTGTTGCTGTGTCTTTACCTGTCCAGTAAGTGGGTGTTGGTGCTGGTGAGGTAGAAATAGGGAATCAAAATTAACTGGGTGGTGGTGGCAGCGGCAGCAGGAACAGCAGCAGCAAGAGGGAGCACTTTTTTAATCCCAACACTCAGGAAGGAAGCAGAGGCAGGTGAATCTCTGAATTTGAGGCCAGCCTGGTCTACAGAGTGAGTTCAGAACACTCAGGGAGGTCTACATGGAGAAACTCAGTCTTGTGAAACAAAACCAACAAAAGATGAAACGTGATTCCTCCATCTTTATGTTCTATACTTCAATGAGGTTTGGATTATAGGTCTATGTATTTGTCAGTACTCATTTATTATAAGTGCTCTGAGGCTTTCTACTTATCTACAAAAGCATAAGCAAGTATTAAACTATAACGAATGTGATGTTTGCTATAGAGTTTAGAGGGATGTGTTTTGCTTTTTATAACTTACTTTAAAATATCTAAAACATAAAATAGACTTATGGAGAGATAAGTCAGTAAGACTAATTCAATAGAATTTCCTGAAATGATAGAAGCCTTCTATTTTAGCTAACCCTGCCTTGCATTTTCTGTACCTACAGTTTCTGTTCTATTTATTGTCTTTACTGATAAATAGCCATTGTACATGTTCACCGACCAACTTGCAGCATCAGCATCAAAGCATTCTAGTCAAGTGAAAAAACTCTGAGAAGTCTTACACATGGTGAATTATTATCTTTAAAATTTTTGATATATGAGAAAAACAAGCCTGGCATACTAGCACTATAAAGGAGACTTAGCAATAATAAAATTGGAGAGTGTATTTTATTATCTATTGTTTGGAAACAGTCATATTCGTCCCAGGTTGTGCTCAAACTTGACTTTGTAGCTTAATATGACCTTGAATTTCTGACCCCCTTATGACCAACTCCCTAGTGCTGGGATTGTAGTCAGGAATCACTATGCCGAGTTTATGTGGTCCTAGGAATCTAGAGTATGCTTGGCAAGTACTCTACAAAATAAGCTACATCTCAGCCTGTCTTAGTTTGGGTTTCCATTGCTGTCGAAAGACACCATGACCAAGGCAACTCTTATAAAGGCAAACGTTTAACTGGAGCTGACTTACTTTCAGACAAGAAGCATGGCATTGTGCAGCCAGATTTGTTGCTGGAGGAGGCAAGAGTACTTCATCTCAATCTGAAGGCAACCAGGAGTAGACTGTCTTACAGAGGCATCCAGGAAGACTCTGTCTTCCACATTGGGTGGAGCTTAAGCATAGAACCTCAAGGCTCACCCCAACAGTGACACACTTCTTCCAAGAAGGCCATACCTACTCCTACAAGGCCAAATCTTTTAATAGTGCCACTCCCCATGAGCTTAGCATATTCAAACCACTACACAGCCCTGTTTTAACTAATCCCAATGTACAAGAAGAAGATGAACTAAAGGATGTTACAGTTCATATTGTCTCATTAGGTCAGAAATACATCAGCCTTGATAACTTATTTCTAATTTGATATTTCAATTAAGAAGCAAATCTCTAACCTCTGTAAATATGTCCAAGGTGTTAGTTTTGGGTTTTTTTTTTTTGTTTGTTCTACAGCTTTTCCAACAGGGTTTCTTTGTGTAATAGAGCCCTGGCTGTTCTGGACTCGATTTATAAACCAGGCTGGCTTCTTGGAACTGAAGTTACAGGTGGTTTAGCAACCTGATAATGGGTCCTGGGAACAGGACACAAGCAAGCACTTTGCAAAAACAAGGATTCTTAATTTCTGAGTCACTTTTCCAGTCAGGTATTCGTTTTTAAGCACAGATTTGTATAAATCAGCCATATAATTACAATACAGATGCCTTGTGAAAATAAAATCAAAAATAGTCTAAGCTTTAATAATACTTGTCTATTCCTTATTTCTTCATAGGGATTGTCTTCAGTATTTTTAAATGTTAAAATGTGATTTCTAAGACAAAAGTTTATTGAATCTGGTGGTACAGCTTAGTAAGGCATAAGTGCTTAGAGTGTTCAAGGTTGTGGATTCAATGTGTGACATTAATTAATCAATCATTAAAACTTTAGCTTTTATGGCTAGTGTCTCCTAGAACAATGCGAAGTATACATTCAGTAAATTTTAGCTGTTAGTCAATAAAGAGATCGATGGTTAGATCGATGGGACCAGCAAGAGGGTAACATTCATAAAGTCGACAGGCAAGTTAAATACCGTGGATAAGCACAACTGCTCTAACTCAGTAGGGCAGTCTCCATTTCCTGTCCACCAACCTCTGAGATTTATGTATTAACACAGGGCAGCTCAAGCATTAAAGGGCTTTATGGGGCTAGTGAGGGGCTCAGCAAGTAAAGATGCTAACTGGTTGCTCAAGCCTGGAAGCCTGTTTGACCTCTGTAATCTCCATAAAGAAGGAAGAAAAGTTCCTCGATCTCCACACCCATACCATGGCACATACACACACAACAATGAGGTCTTATAGCACTCTGAAACCAGAACTTAAAAAGACATGAAATGGGGTCTTAATCTACAGAATCTGTTGAGCAATTCCTGACTTTGGCATCTTGCCATTGCCAGGGCCTTGGTCTGCCATTTTGGGTACTAAAGATGCAATGTATCTTTTTCAGTGATTACCATCTTCAGAAAATTGGGGCTTGTTTCTTACATGCTTTATTTCTCCATGTTGTCAGCATGGTGCCTATTACACAAAAAGATATTAAATGAGCTTTAGAATAAGTTCAACTTACCTATTATACTGACAAAATATCTCAGGCGTTGGGTTTCTTCTACACTTATATTTATCTATTGTGTGTGTAGGAGCTTGCCTGCCCACAGTGATGGTGGTGATAGGGTAATCTGCAATAGTTGGTTCTCTACTTTACCCTGCAGATCCCGGGGACCCAAACTATCAGGCCTGGCAGTTAGTGGCTTTACTTGCTTCATCTAGCCTGCTCAGCCTTTACTTTTCTCAAAACTCAAAAGTAAAGTTTAATATTTTAAATTTTCTTATTGTTTTTTTCCTTTGACATGCTTTTATTGTATAACCCCATCCTGGGGCCTGAAACTCACTGCAGAGACTGACTTCTTCTTTGTAGTGATCTACTTGCCTTCCAGGTACTGGAATTTGTCTGGCTGATAGTTTTCCTCTGTCTCTGTCTCTGTCTCTGTCTCTGTCTCTGTCTCTGTCTCTGTCTCTGTCTCTCCTCTCTCTCTCTCTCTCTCTCTCTCTCTCTCTCTCTCCCCCCTTTCTTCTCTTGGATTATAGAAACTTGACATAAAATAATCCAAATCACATGGATTTTGATTTTAAAATAATCCATACATAAATAATCCAAACCACACACGGACTTTACTCTCAAAGAGATTCATTTTATACTATGGTGCAGAGTAAGAAAGGACAATTTTCTTCACTTGATTTTTGCCCCACTCCTGCCAGCTACTAATGCTACACAAGTATTCTGCTACTTGTAATCCCCAGCCCCTGTCTTTTTAAGTGTCCTGATATAAATAGGAAGATGATGTCCCCATATCCATGTGTTTTCATCTACATTGACTTTGTACATGAGCTTTTCTGTGCTATGGCTGCTTCCACCCCCATTTAGGCCTACACATCTCTGCCTGTTTTTTCAGTAGCCATTGGGTACCAAACTGAATAGTGAATAGTTTTGTGCTTACTGAACTGTACATGTAATAATAGGTTGTATTCACATCTTAATACACCTGCAGGACAGCTTCTATGGAAACATGTTTTTGAAAAAGAGTGGGGTTTTTTGGTGGATGCTTCCATATTTCCTTCTGTGAAACCCTTACCCACAACCAATGCAGATCTTGCTACATCAACTGACAATGCAGATCTTGCTACATCCTACCTCAACTGACAGTGGGGATGAGAAATTTTGCGGCTCAACTCAGTTAGACTCAGATTTCCTAAGACTCAATATTTAAAGATAAAATAGTTTAGGATTTTTGGCTCCAAGGGGCTCAGGCCTAAACTTTGATGTTACTTAATCTAATCAGAGTAGATTAAGTAGGGGTTGTCAGTTAACCTAACCTGATTCTGCATTGTCTCTGTGTGATAAATATCATGTGGCTCTAAACAACCTGAAAGCAAACCTCTGAATCACAACAAATATTCATCAAACTTCAGTGTGAGTTAGGGGTTGTACGAGGTACTCAGAGTGTAAAGACAAAATTATATCTATCTTCAAGAAACTCAGGGTTAAGCCAGGCATGGTGGCACATGCCTGCGATTCCAGTACTTTGGTAGGAGGAGGCAGGGAGATTGCCAAAAATGTGAAGGCAGCCAGGGTTATATAGAAAGATCTTATCTCAGAAGGAAGTCATGATTAAGAAGATAGTAATTCATATTGATTTCATTAGGTATGATAATATGTTTATGATTAGATATTTAAAAACTCTTTTAAGGGTTGAGGAGATGGCTCAAATGGGTAAAATACTCATCACACAAACATACCTGTCCAAACACAGCACATATATGTGTAACATACAATGCACTTTTAAAATATAGCCTAGTAAGTATTTATGGGTAACATTTTAGAGCATTTGGGTTCTGCTTTAAGATACTCCAGAAAGGCCAGGCATGGTTGTGGCACGTGTCTTTAATACCAGAACTGTGGTAAAGGCTGGAGGATCTCTGTGAGTTCTAGGCCAGCCTGGCCTACACAGCAAATTCTAGGACAGTCAGGAGTATATCGAGAGTCTCTGTCTGAAAACAACAAGAACAGCAGCAGCAGCAGCAACAACAACAACAGGAGCAGCAACAGGAGCAGCAACAACAACAGCAGCAGCAGCAACAACAATAACAGCAACAGCAACAACAGCAAAAGCAACAGGAGCAGCAACAGCAGCAACAGCAACAACAACAGCAACAGGAGCAGCAACAACAACAGCAACATGAACAACAGGAACAGCAACAAGAACAGCAACAGCAACAACAACAGGATACTTCAGGAAGACAGAAAGAAAATTAAGGAAGAAATAATTGAAGCAAATGTTACAAAATGCTGGTAAGCATTGGATTACAGTGATGCACATGTAGGCTCATTTCCTCTAACGAGTAGAGACGCTAATGTGGATTGTTGATCTCTCAGCTTTTGTTCTCTTAGTCTTCCAAGAGTACCAGCAACTATATACATAAATACAACATAAGGAGATAAAGATATATACACAAGAGGGTATAGGAATAGAAAAGAGTCCAGTATACTGGGGTAAAATTGAACAGAATCGAAGGTAGGTCAAGAGCCCAACCCTGGGCTGGAGAGATGGCTCAGAGGTTAAATGCACCGACTGCTCTTCCAGAGGTCCTGAGTTCAGGTCTCAACCACCCACATGCTGGCTCACAACCATCTGTAATGAGATCTGGTGCCCTCTTCTGGGATGCAGGCGTACATGCAGGCTAAATAAACGTTTAAAAAGGAGCTTAACCCTGATGTTAGATCACAGCTCCAAACTTCAGCTCCACCTAGATTCAGTGTTGTGATTTTGCATTTGTAACTTCCCACTTTCTTCTACAGTGAGTAGATAATTATGTACTTAAATAAAAATTAAATGCAAGAAAACCTCTGCAAAACACTTGATACAGTAGTTGGCACATTGAAAAAAAATGGTAGTATTTGTTACTGTTACTGATGATGTTTAGAAGGTTTTTCAGAGGTTTGTTTGAGGCAGAGATATTTTCCGAAAACATCAGAAACAAGCAGCAAAACCCTAAGTCTAATCAGAGATAGTGTCTCTGTGGGAGCTCTCTCAGCTCATGCCGAGGCACAGGGCTCGGGCTATTTTGTGGGTATTCTCATTCCACCTTGGGTGTGTCAGGTACCTGCTCCTACAAAAGCCTTTGATTTGTGTGGACTTGAAAATTACTTTCTCATGCATACTCTTCCCTTCTCCCTCTTCTGCACTAATATCCCGCCCCAGACCATCTCTCCACCCAAATGCAGTCTTCACTGTTCTTAAAGAGGGTACGAAGTTAGAAACAGTGATCACGGGAATGCCCACGGAATTTTGTTTATTGCCTTGCTTGTTCTTTGAGTATTTGTGTTTATTGTCTTGCTTGTTCCTTGACTATTTGCATCTATTGTATTGCTAGTCCCTCAACCTAGAACTGACCTTAATACTTGCATGTAATTCAAATGATACAAAAGCAAAAAAAGAGGAGGGGGGATGGGATAAGGGGGTTCTACAGAGGACAAATGGGGAAAGGGGATGACATCTGAAATGTAAATAAATAAAATATCCAATAAAAAAAGGAAAAAAAAGTATGTAGGAGTGCCTTCCTCGACATAATTGGACTCAAGTGTCTTGCTCTGAGTCATGAGGGCTGCTTAATGCCACAAAGATCCTTACTTTACTTGGGCCCTACGTGTGGCTTTGGACTGAATTATGCAGGAAGGGGAGAGGAAGTACTGTGTACCCATCTTCAGATCAAACCATTGACCTCTATTTGTAAGCCACCCACTTTGTCTTTTTGGCTAAGCCATTGAAATAAAATTTTCATTTAAATAAGTATATCTCATAAACTATTTAAGGTTATTTAAAACAATATCAATTTACCCAATTTGATTTTTTTGAGGGGGAGATTCCGAGACAGGGTTTCTCTGTGCAGCTCTGGCTGTCCTGGAACTCACTCTGTAGACAAGGCTGGCCTCGAACTCAGAAATCCACCTACCTCTGCCTCCCAAGTGCTGGGATAAAAGGCGTGCGCCACCACTGCCCGGCCCAACTTGATTTTTTATTTCAATTATTTATTTCAAGTTACAATTTCTACCAAAGTGGGTTTGTTTTGAAATCAGGGTATAGGCTGATGTCGTCACAGTGTCACAGTATTTTACATGATTGGGACTCTTTCCTCTCTCTGTTTCTCAGCCTGCCCTCCTTCATCTTTTCCAGTTACCTTGACCTGTGTGTTATTCCTGAGTCAGGCCATGCCACTCCCGCCTCAGAGCTTTGCCTTCTGTGTTCATAGTCTCCTAATGGAATGCTCTTTATTCTGATGTCCTCCGTGGCTCTCTCTTGTGACTTCAAGTTTCTGGTCTGATGTCACCTTCTCAATGAAGGGTACTTTAGCAGTCCTATTTAGAATTAATTGTCAGTGCCTCCATTCCATTTTCCTGACCAATTTTCATTGCAGTTTCTTTTCTTTTCTCTTTTTTTTTTCTTTTTTTGGTTTTTTCGAGACAGGGTTTCTCTGTGTAGCCCTGGCTGTCCTGGAACTCACTCTGTAGACCAGGCTGGCCTCAAACTCAGAAATCCGCCTGCCTCTGCCTCCCAAGTGCTGGGATTAAAGGGGTGCGCCACCACCGCCGGGCACTTCATTGCAGTTTCTAATGTAATAGATACTAAGTATCTTTTTAAAAACAGTCTTTCTTGTCACCATACCTTATAACCTTCTATATAGTTCTACAAGGGCAGAGATTGTTAATGGTTTGATCTTTATGGAATAAATATTTGTTGAATGAAGACAGCCAGTTCTTGAGATAGTTTGATTTCCCAAACTAAATACCACCACCTAGTGCTCAGGCAAGGACATGTTCATTAACTCTGAGACTGACTTGCACTAACTGCGTGATAAAAGTTGTGGTTTAGTCAATTCTCAGTTACCCTATTTTGTTTTTAAGCCTGGTTTAGTGTTTTGTAAAAATTTAAGACGTTTACAGCTGTGAAACACTCACAGGATACACTGACTTCTCCGATAGTAACCTCTTCTCCTTTCACCCAGCCTTCCAGAGCTCTGATGCTGGTCAACATAGCATAAAAAGTATCATAAAAAGTAGCAGAAAGGCCGTGAATGTTTTTTTTTAAATAACTTTTTATTGGTTCTTTGTGAATTTCACATCATGCACCCAAATTCTACTCATCTCCTCCCCCGCCCTTGTACTAGCCCTCCACTCTTGCAACCTCCCCTCCCCCAACAGAGGGGAAAAATCTCATTGTGGACGCTATAGTGTGTCACAGTGTGTCCCACAGTATACCCTTTTGTCCAGTTTTCTTTGCTTGTAAATGTTCATTGCACTGAGTCATTCCTCTGTTTCTGAGGCCTCTGGCTTCTGTTACACTATCAATACAGGAACCTCACTGGGACTCTTCCCGGATATCCTGTTGTTACCCTGTGTCACAGAGATCCTGTAGTTTTGAATCTGTAGGCTTGACCTCTTCAGGTACTCCAGCAGTTCATCCACGAGGTAGATGTTGGAGTGGGTCAATTCTGGGCATGAGAAGTATCTGAGCTGGTCAGATACTCTCCTGTAGCCACACCACCTAGACAAGGTCTCCTGCCCTGCTGCAGCTGGCCCATCTAATGCTGAAGCCAGAAAGGGGAAGGAGCCAGTTTTCCTGCTCTCAGGCCCTTAGGTTTGGCTTACCTGAAACTGGTGCAACCAGCGCCAGCTCTACCCTGTTGCCCAGGAAAGGTGCAACGTCTGATCCTCTGAGTGTTGCAGCTGGTGAGTTCTAGTCTTGGCCATGCACTTTTTTAACTTTGAGGTAATTCCAAACCTCTCCCATAAACCGACAAACAAAACATCAGATAGTCATTATAGTGATAGTTTTGCTTATTGGTAGATCCTTCCTCTAGAATATCAAAATACAAATGTTGTGGTTTGAATGTTTTCACCAAAACTCCTGTTGAAATTTAATCCCCATTGTGAAGTATTAAGAAAGGGAAGGGCTGGAGAGTCAGCTCAGCAGGTAAATACCTGTTCTGTAAGCAAGAGGACCTGACTTTGGATACCCAGCACCCACACAAAAAATAGGCTTGGTATTTTATATTTGTAGCAGTATTGGTGGGGTGGGGAAGAAACAGGCAGATTCTAGATTTGCTGGCCAGCTAGGCTAGTTAAAATAGCAAGCTTTGGATTCAGTGAGAGACTTCATCTCAAAAAGGTAGAGAACAGGAGACAGACACTAATTGGAACTTTGGCCTCCATGTGGGCATTCATGAACAAGGGCAGCCATCCACAGCCAGTAATACACATGCACATAACATACACATAGACTTGGAAGTGAGGAAGAAGAGGAGGAAGAAGAGGGAGAGGAGGAAGAAGAAGAGGAAGAAGAGAAGGAGATAGGGAGGAAGAAGAGGACAAGGGAAAGGAGAGAAAGAAAATTATTTAACTATAGTATTTGATTATGAGATTCTGATAGATTAAACAAGGCCATAAAGGTGAGGCACAAATTCATCGGGACTCTGGCTTTATAAAATGGGAACGGAGACATGAGCTAGAATGTTCTGCCTCACTATGAATCCTGGGCGACCATGGGACTCTAGAATGTTCTGCCTCACTGTGAATCCTGGGCGACCATGGGAATCTATGCAGAACCTCAGGTGGTAAGAAGGATCTCTCAGACATGACTGGGGAGTGTTGAATGTCTTAGTATTCCACAAACCAAACAAATCTTTCTTCTTTACAAATTCATCCATCGCATTGAGTTGTACCAAGAGAAAATGGACTAAGGTGGACTAAGGAAACAAAGGGTGGTGGTGTACTTCTGTAATCTCAGTTCTGTGCATGTAGCAGTAAAAGGGTCAGAAGTCAAGACTAACCTGGGCTACAAAGGGAGCTTGAGGTCAACCTGGGCTGTGTGAGCCCCTGTCAGGAAAAAAAAAGAAAGAAAGACCCCAAACAACCAAAGACAAGAAAATAGGCTAAATACCTTATTTAGTTTTAAATCTTAATTTCAGCCACAGATGCTCCTAAATCACAGCAATAAAACATCAGCAAAGGCAATAGTTGTTTTGTTTAAAATGGTATTAGAATTCCCTAAGATATGAGCACAGTCTTCTGATTCAGAACACATGGTTTCTTTGGATGCGGTAAAGGAAAAGTGTAGAAAATGCAAGCTTCTGTAAAAACAAAGCATTTTAATACCTAACAGTAGATATTGAAAAGGACAGGTATCTTTTTTACTGATTGTTTATTATGCTAGGTACTACTTAAAGCTCATTGGCTATTTTAGCAATTCTACAGTGTAGCTTTCCTTTAATAAGCCCCATTTCTCAGATGACAGAGCAAAGACACAGAGGAGTAACTTGGCTAAAGTCACAGAGCTACTAAGTGCTGGAGACAGGATTCCAAAATAGATAGGTGGACTCCATTACACCTAACCAAGAACTCAAAATCCAATAATACAGGCTCTCTCCCTTCCCCCCGCTCCCGCCACACTCAAAAGAGATGCACACCAAAGTTCCTGTTCTGAGCAAAGAAATGAATTAATACTTTTTCTTAAAAGGCAGTTGGTTCTTTAAAATTAGGTGGCATGATTTGAGCTTCCAAATTACCAATTCATATATCCATTTCTTGAATTTGGTCCATTTCATGTGTATGTTAAAGATCTGTCAGCATGCCTTGTTGGGGAACCTTGCTATTAAGGAAGCAGTCCCCCATGTCTGGATGGCTTTCTGAGCTTGGTGCAAAGTGGGGGACTCCGTTTCACAGCGGGACTTCCCTGTTTCTCCCTGTCTTTGTCTGGAGAGTGTCCCTGAATACAGGTGGCTGGCCTTGTCTGGGTCTTAAAAGTGACCTTGTACAGAGCTCTCTTCAAGGTTACATAACTTACCACACAAGTCCCACTCTGGCTTCTGGCCTGCATCATTATTAGGTGCTGTAGTATAACCAATTTGCTCTTCTTGCTTGTTTGATGACATGACATGACCAATTAGTCCTTTCCACTGTACCCCTAAAAAAGCCCCTACATGCCCCATCCCTGAAACAATAAAGTAGACTCATCTTGCTGCAGCAGTCTCTGGAGGTCATTCTGTACATATTCATGGTCATCTGCCTCTGCCTTCTTTCTCCCCTCATGCTGGTGGCCAACAGCCTCCAGGGAGAAAGGGAGGGGAGGTAGGGGAGCACAGTGCCTTATTTTATGTGGTACTGGAGATGAAGCTCAGGACTTCATGCATGCTAGGCAAGCATTCTACCCACTGGGCTATATCTTCAGCCATTTCTACAGCTAACCAACAATTTGTAAGTCACACTACTGTGACACTCAAAAGTATTTTGTGAGTGTGTTTATGTGTCTGTTTTTTGGGCACTGGAACTACAGGTGTAGCACCACTATCCTAGCTTATACATTATATCTCTAAAAGGCTCATTAATCCCTCCAAATTTCAGATGGGTGGAGTCTTTGAGAGGTTACTTGTTGTTTTTTTTTTAAAGATTTATTTATTTATTTTATTTATGAGTACACTGTCGCTGTCTTCGGACACACCAGAATAGGGCATCCAATCTCATTATAGATGGTTGTGAGCCACCATGTGGTTGCTGGGATTTGAACTCAGAACCTCTGGAAGAGCAGTCAGTGCTCTTAACCACTGAGCCATCTCTCCAGCCCCGAGAGGCTACTTGTGCATAGACACTTTCCTGGCTTTTACGATGATTCCAGAATTGAGGCTCCCTTCACCATTCTGGCCAGTGGGAATTCCTCTTTTGTCTGTATTATTGTTTTTTAAATGTTGTGCTGGGGACTGAAACCAAGGCTTTGCACATACTAGAGACACACTCTGCCACTGAGTTATAATCCTAGTGCTAACTGGATAACTTCTAAAGTACAAGGTTATTTGACAGAGGTTATTTCTAAATTTCAAGGTTATTTCTAAAGTACAAGGTTATTTGACAGAGGTTTTCTGACACAGGTTCTCAGGCCCACTCTGTACTACAGCAGGAGTTTCCATCAGGGTTAGGAGTTTGTCTGCTAACAATCTTTCAGATGGTTTTTATATGTGCTGTGCTTACATTTGGAAACCATTTACCTAGAGGGATACATCTTATCGCTGTTATTTGTTTTTTTGAGACAGGGTTTCTCTGTGCAATAGACTCGGCTGTCCTGGAACTTGCTTTGTAGATCAGACTGTCCTTGAATTTACAGAGACCTACATGCCTCTGCCTCCTGAGTGTTGGGATTAAAGGTGTGGGCTACCATATCTGGTTTAAATAATTGTGTTTTTATTTTATTATTTTATGTGTATGTGTGTGCCTGAATGCATGCCTGTGTATCATGTGTTTGCAGCATCCATGGAGGCAAGAAGGTGTTGGATCTCCTGGAAATAGAGTTACAGATGGTTGTGAGCCACCACGTGGGCCCTGGGAATTGAACTCAGGTCTTTTGGAAGAGCAGTCAGTGATCTTAATTCCTGAGACATCTCTTCAGCCCCTAGAGGGATAATTTTTAAAAGTAAAGTCCCAGAGTCATTTGAGTTGTTAAATTCTTCCCTATTATAAACTAAAGACCAGCGCTTCAAGGAATATCATGTAAAAACCTAATTATAAGAAGACCAAATATAATTTCAGAAGACTAGTAATTAACAAGCCCATTAATGGGATTGTATGGCTTTTTGTTGTAAATTGCATGTGTGAAACTTCTCAATAAATTATATGTGTAAAATATCTCTAAGTATTCTTTGATGAGTGTTGCTTAATTCTGATTTGATTTCCATAAAATTAACCAGCTGCCTCAAGTTTCTGAGTATGCATGAAGTCCTGAGCTTCGTCTTCAGCATCACAGAAAATCAGGCATGCTGGCAGATTTTGCTACTCGAGACACTGAGGCAGGAGATCAGAAGTTCAAGATCATCCTTTGTCACATAGCAAGTTTAAAGCCAGCTTGGGCTACAAGAGACTGTCTCAAAAATAAAACAACTCCTTCCTCCTCCCAAAACTAAACAAAGCAAAATCCCACTAACTTTTTGATTATCAAAAGAAAATATGAATTCTTTAGTCTTAGAGCTGTTTTAAAATAATAAGTGAAAGTATACATTTGGATGAACAGGGTATCCAGTCAAATAAAGTTATGAGCATTTTGCCTTTCTAGTTTAATAATTTTATAATCTGACTAAACTACTTTTTAAAAAAATTCTATTTTAATTTTATGTATGAGTGCTCTATCTGCATGTACACCTATGTGCCAGAAGAGGGCATCAGATCCTATTACAGATGGTTGTGAGCCACCATGTGGTTGCTGGGAATTGAACTCAGGACCTCTGGAAGAGCCTCCAGTGCTCTTAACCACTGAGCCATCTCTCTAGCTCTAAATATTTCCTTATGTAACTCATCAACAATCTGTTTTTATTTTATAACCAGCTATGCTTGGCGAGAATTTCCTCTCCTTCTAAGATAAGAGTATCTTGAGACCACTCTACAGAACAATTCAAAAAGACTAACAACAAAGAAAATTATTTAATTTGATATTATCACACCCAGACAATTCAGATGCTAAACAGAATCTCTCTCTCTCTCTCTCTCTCTCTCTCTCTCTCTCTCTCTCTCTCTCTCT
>NW_021620795.1:2094181-2118699 GCF_004785775.1 Grammomys surdaster | reverse complement strand
TCTCTCTCTCTCTCTCTCTCTCTCTCTCTCTCTCTCTCTCTCTCTCTTTCTCTCTCTTTCTCTCTCTCTTTCTTTTTCTCTTTCTCTCCTTTCTCCTTTTTCTTTCCTCCTCCCTTTTGGTTTTATTATCAGTTATCTTTAACCTCCTTTTTATTTCCTTTTACAAATTACAGGTTAATCGAGGTCACTCACCTTGAAAGCTTTCTTTCTCTTCTTCCTTCTCTACCCCTACCCTCCCATACTCCCCCTCCCCCATCTCTTTCTGGCACAAGGTCTCACTGTGTAGTCCTGGTCTCACTGTGTAGTCCTGATCTCCCTCACTGTGTAGTCTTGGCTGGTCTTCTAGACCAGGCGGCTTTCAATTTGCAAGGATCCTTGAACCTCTGCCTCCTGAATGCTGGAATGCTGGGAACATGGACATATGTCAATACACCTTACTGGAAAGTTTTGCCTTTTTACAGCCAGGTGCATTGTGCTCATGGTAGCTGAGTAAGAAAGAAATATCAAGAATAAAACATCCATAATACAAGTGGAAACTTTTCATACAATGGAAGAATTGGCTCCAAACCATCTTTCTTCAAAGCTAAAGATCTCTTCAGGAGGGTGACTATGTGATAGAGATTTAAGGGAAGGGTTCATATAAAAGGATCATATCACTGAAGATAATTCTGTGGAACTATAATTCAAGTTTATCATTAAACACAATCTGAAACATAATTTTTATCTTTCAAGAGATCATGGGAAAAATCTGGTAAACACACAGCAGTTTCATCTCATTACCATATTTGGATTTGTTCCAGTGTCTGGATTTGGTTCAAAGCAGCTAGAGAACCAGGAAGTTAATACTCTTCTCTCAGCATATCACACTTTTTGAATGACAGTGGAATGGACTGGTGGGCTAATGGGTAGATTTTTTTTGGGGGGGGGATATTAATGATTTTGTTATTTTTTTTTTCTGTGTATTGACCAACTCTTTCTTTGTACAACACTTCAGAGAAATAAAGAACGCGTGAAGCTGGAGAAAAGGGTGCATCAAGGCTGAATCCATAAAACACAACAAAACAGTGTTCTAGTCCTTACATGTCAACTCTCCAACTGTGTGAGCATCACTCTACAGTCAAAGAGACCAAAGAAGCTCTTTGAGTTTCTTCCAAACCTTTTTGGTGAAACAGAAATGCCAATCGGTTTGCGAGAGAAACACTTTAATGACGGAGGTAAGTCCTCCAGTAACTGTATCTTTTAATTTGTTTTATTAAAAAAACCCGTTTTCCTTTGTGATATACAAGAAATATGGTGGTCGTATTTTCAGCAATGTCAAACTTCAAGACGAGGTAAGAACTAATGATTTGTGTCAACAAACTCAAGGGTTTTAAACTGATGTTGAAAGCCAGGTGTCCGGGGGGAAAACGGTTTAGGGTCTACTACTACCAATTAACTGGAAACTCCGTTAATGGCACAATTTCGGATTTCACAGATTTGCGAGTTAGCACCACTTTGCAGGAGTTGAGACTGAAACTTCGAGCAGGGTTGGGAAGATTATGGCGCCAGGTGTAGGGATTTTTCTGTGGTTGCTGACGAAATATGGTACAGAAGTAAAACTGCCTGTCTCCTCCGGCGGTCTTCACTCCAGGCTCTGGTTAGCCGTGCGCCAGCGTGACTCAGATTACGTACTCAAATACGCGCGCCCGACGATGGAGGTAGACGCTAGCACTCAATAAGGTCCGCGCGGCCACTGCTCCGTGAAGAGCCGGCGGTCGGGGGGAAATTCTCGGCCAGCCCCGTAGCAGTGACAGACGTTGCAGAGAGCCAATGGGTGAGCTGGAGGCTGGACTAGTGGGCCTAGGGGGGCGGGATTTCCCGCGCGGCGGCCGCTGAGCTCCGGGCTGGGGCGGCGGCGCCTGCGAGAGGGCGGGCCGGGTCAGCTGCTGCAGGCGGGGCCGCGTGCGGAGCTGTGGGCGGCTGCCGAGTGTCCTGCCGCCGCCCAGCCTTCGCCACGATGCCGGGGATCGACAAGCTGCCCATTGAAGAGACCCTGGAGGACAGTCCGCAGGTGAGGCGCGGGCGGCGGCTGAGGACAGCGCGCGGCCTAGCGCGGGCCTGGAGCCTCAGGTGCCCATGGCTCAGGTGGGCGCCGCCGCCCGGGGTCGCTGTCTGCCGGGGCCGCGCCCTACACTCCCCGGCCGGGCTGCAGGCCCGCGCGTACTCGCGCGGCTGGGCCACGGGCGGGGCGGAGACCGAGCGGCCGCCGCTGTCTCCGGTGGGGCCTGGCGCTTGAGTCCGCGCCGAGTCTGCTTTGCATTTCACGGGAGGTGCTGTTTTTATCGCGATGATAGGATGTGAGATAAGTCCTGGTCGTGGCGTTTTCGGAGGAGGCCCGGCATCGGGGGACAGCAGTGGCTAGTTTTCTTAGGAAGGGGCTGCGAGGTGGAGTGTGCAACGCCGGTGGAAGCAGGAGTGCGTGCCTTGCTCCCCGTCGTGTGTCCGTGCCCGAGTCTCAGGCTGGTTGGTGGCTGTCACTTGAGCTATGCACCGCGGGTGACGGAAGGCGCCTACGCTGTTTCGAGGAGGCTGAGCTTTGGGTAGCAGATTGGCCCTAATAAACTCATCAAAATGAAAGCCCTGCTTTTATGCGTTAGGGATGATGCTGGTGTGGTTGCTCTGGCTGAAGACAGTTTGGGAAAATCGTTGGATTTCTTTTTCAGTACTGAATGAAAATTGTTTTTAAAAAGGTGTTGGAGACCACTAACTTGTGTAAACTTCATCCTTGTGCCAGCCTTTATGTAAGGGATATAAAAAAATGTTGCAAGTAGATTTCTAAAATACTACTTGCTGAGAAATACATACTTCATATGCATTTGGAGTTTAATATGCGCCCCTTCAACCAAAAAGAAAGGAAATGAGAAGAGCTTGTGCTTGTTTTCCTGGATGGCATTTTTGCCATGGATTTTGTGCCAATTTTGATTTTCAAGTTGAAGTTGCACTCTGATTATAGAATTGATTTATTCTTTTCTCTGAAGGCTATCTTTATATGCCAGTCACTTGGAGGTAATGTATTTTTATCCGACAATGTGAGAAAGAGAAAGCCACATTTTGGCTTATCTCATAGTTTAAATGGTGCTTAATGACTTTCTCGGTGTAAAGTCTTTTTTTGGTTTTTCGAGACAGGGTTTCTCTGTGTGGCCCTGGCTGTCCTGGAACTCACTCTGTAGACCAGGCTGGCCTCGAACTCAGAAATCCGCCTGCCTCTGCCTCCCAAGTGCTGGGATTAAAGGCGTGCGCCACCACCGCTCGGCCTCGGTGTAAAGTCTTAAGATATATTTATTTCAGATGATTTCCTACAATTTTGTGGTTGTATTGGGCAGAAGAATTTTATCGTTTTCCTTTAAAATTAAGAGTCAGTATGCTGTCTGAACTTCTTTTTCCCAGCTTTTTATAGCCCAATAAAGACTATAAAGAGAATGGGTTACACAGTGCCCTATCTATGACTTTCAATGTAGAGATAGTCCTGAATTTTCCTTGTAAGTACTTTACAACTTGAATCAGTCTCATTCTGTAGCCCAGACAAGCCTCAAACATGAGCTTCCTCCTACCTATGTCTCATGAGTACTTACTGCAAGCTTGAGCCATAAGTACTTTCTGTTGTTATTGTCTTTAAATTTAAAATTTGTTTTTAGGTATATGAGTGTTCCATTTGCATATGTTTAACAGAGATCAGAAGAGGGTGTTGAATCCCCTGGAACTGGAGTTACTGATGGTTGTGAGCGTGATGTGCTGGAAATTGAACCTGGGTTCTCTAGAAGAGCAGTCAGTGTCTTAACCACTGATTTATCTCTGCAGCCCCCCCCCTTTTTTTTTTAATTTAAACAGTGATTTCTTTGGTACTGGGGCCTGGATCTAGGACCTTGAACTTGCTAGGCAAATGCTGTACTACTAAGATAAATCCTCAATTTTGCCTTTATTTATTTATTTATATATGTGTTGCGCATGTATGTGTTTGCATCTCTGTGTATATATGCTCATGTGTATGGAGACCCAATATTGATGTATCTTCCTTGATTTCTTTCCATTTATTTACCATCACATGGTCTTTCTCAGAACCCTGGGTTTGCAAATTCAGCTAGTCTAGCCAGCTTGTCCCAGGTATCCTGTCTTTGTCTTACAAGTACTGAGAGTACATGTGACCTCCACACCTCAGATTTTACGAGGTCTCTAGGGAACCTGGACTCTGGTCCTCGAGCTTGCAGGGTAAGGGCTTTAATCTGCTGAACCACCTTCCCAGCCTTATTAGTATGTTATTATGTATGTGCAAGTACTCTTGTATATGCATACATGTGGAGGTTAGAGGGTGACCTCAGGTGTAGTTCCTCCTCAGCCTCAGCCTAGCTTGTTTTCTTTTTGAGATAATATCTCCCACTGAGACCTGGCTCTCTCATGGGATCATGTTGGCTAGGCTGGGCAGTAAGTCCCAAGGATGTGTTTGCCTTCCTGGCATTGGGATTACAGGAACCTGCCACTATCTGTACCCAGCTTTATACATGGCTGCTTAATGGCTTAAATGTCTTCACAGTGTTCTTAATTTAAAATTCCTAGACTGCATATCTCCTTAAGTGATTTATCAGAGTTGTCTTTCAAAAATGTTTTTATTAGCACATATTAATAACATAACAATGAGTTTTATTATGACATCTCCATATTTATTATATTTGCCCACCTTCCTTGTTCCCCCTTCCTCTTCCCAGCTAGTCCTCTTACTTTCATGTCTTTAAAAAAGATCTTTGTTTGTTTTGAGAGGAAACTCTTGTGTTGCTCAGGATAGCTTGAGAGATCCCCCTGCTTCAGCCTCCAGGATAGTTGCGACTGTTCTCCATATCCCGCATCTCTAGCTCCCATTGCTGTAGAGTTTTCCAGTAAATGGGGCTGCGATTAATGCTTTTGTGACTAAGCACGTCTCCTCCCCCACCCCTTCTCTCTCAGGCCTGGCAAAGCAGTCCAGCTAGGGGAAGGGGATCCAAAGGCAGGCAACAGATTAAGAGACAGCCCTTGGTTCAGTTGCTAGGGGACCCACATGAAGACCAAGCTGCACATCTGCTACAAATGTAGGGGACCTAGGTCTTGTCCCTGAATGCTGTATGGTTGGTGGTTCAGTCTCTGTGAGCCCCCATGGGCCCAGATTAGTTGACTCTGTAGATCTTCTTGTGGAGTCCTTGACTTCTTTGGCTCCTTCAGTCCTATCCCCCACTCTTCCACAAGACTTCTTGAACTCTGCCCAGTATTTGATTAAGAGACAGTTATGCTAAAGTGTCAGGGGTTGGCTCACTCTCAAGGGATGGTCTCAAGTTAGGGCAGTCATTGGATGGCTATTCTCTCATTCTCTGCTCCCATCTTTATTCCTGAATATCTTTTTGTATATTTTGGTTCAGAGATTTTGTGGGTGGGTTGGTGTCCCCCTGCCTCTACTGCAAGTCCCACCTGGTACAGTTTCCAGATCTCCGGCTGCTTGGAGTCTTAGCTAGAGTAACCCCATATCTGGCTCTTTTTTTTTTTTCCAAGTTTTTTTTTTCCCTCACAATAATGTTTGCACAGTCCAAACCTAACTAAATCTAACATAAGGCTATTTACAGTTACATATCCCAAACACACCAGTCTGGCAAAAGATCTGAAGGAGAAAAAAAAATTTAAGCTTCTACTAGGACATGCTTTGTCTGTGTTGTTTTGAAAATAGGAATCATAGTGAATCTAAGAGGGAAATAAGAGTACAGACACAAGAATAGTCTTGGAGAAGTAGAATATGGACACTGTGGACTTCATGTCACAGAAGGTCTTGTGCCATACTCCACACAAGTTACTCCTTTGAATAAGTTAGTGAATAAAAAGATAAAGTCTGTCCAAGCTTGTGGTGGCTTACATCTGTGGTCTTAGCACCTCAGAGGCTGAAGCAGAAGGATCACCATGAGTTTGAGGCCAGATTGACCCTATCTTAAAATGAACAAACTATATGTGTGTATTGGGGTTGGGGGAGATAGTGTCATCCTTTGGATTTTGAGCTTTAATTGTTCTCTACTTTTTTGTTTTAAATTTGGCCTTCATGCATTGCTCCTGTTTTTAGGTTTAATTGCAGGAATTATAGCACACCTTTGTTCTTCTTGCTTATACCACTGCTTTGTTTTGTTTTTTGAGGCAGTGTTTCTGTGTAGCCCTGGCTATCCTAGAACTCACGTGTAGACCAGGCTGGCCTCAAACTCACAGAGATCCTCCTGCCTCTGCCACCTGAGTGCTGGGATGAAGGGTGTGTGCTACCATCTTTCTTTAATAAAATGAAACAGAATAAACCCTTTGACTTCTTGACATTGCTATCAAAAGAGTTTAAATAGATGAAAAGTCAGAATTACTAGTGTTCTAGTATTTTACTGCTTTAAAAAAATGTTTCACCAGTTGATTTATATACTGATTCATGCAATTATTTATTTATTTATTTATTTATTTATTTATTTATTTTACAGACAAGGTCTTTACTGGGTGTATTTGAAGAAGATGCTACTGCTATTTCCAATTATATGAACCAATTGTATCAAGCTATGCATCGGATTTATGATGCACAGGTAAAGAACTAAAGGCTAACAATACTGCTTAAAAGAGAACCTCTCAGCGCGTGAGGTCAGAGGTAGTGTCTTCTTGATTTACTGCTACATATCTCACTTTTCTTAGGCCCAGAGTAGTATCTGTTGAAAGGATGAATGAATACTAAGTATATTACAGAACTTACATTTCAGTTAGATTTGTACTAAAAATTGACAGAATAGAAGCATCTGTCCCATCTCTTCAAACATAGTGAGAGCTTTATTATTATTGTTAATGTATATGAGTGCATTGTAGCTGTTTTTAGACACACCAGAAGAATGCATCAGATCTCATTACAGATGGTTGTAAGAATTGAACTCAGGACCTCTGGAAGAGCAGTCATTGCTCTTAACCACTGAGCCATCTTTCTAGCCCAAGAGCTTACTTATTGGAACTCACTGATAGTGAGTTGACTGAAGGCCCCATATTATTGTATTTTCTTTAATCATGCTTTTAACTTTAAGGAACTTCTGTTTTTGTTATTGTGTGTAAAGGATTTGAAAGTTGCTAGCCTCTAGTTAGTAGAAGGCTATGATTACTTTTTCTTGCAGAATAGACACAAAATTTGAGCCTGTGTTTGTATAATTTATCAGCTTTAACAACAGCATGTGTTCCTTGCTATACTTTATTTAGAATTAGTTAAGTGTATCAATTTTGTTTTTCTTCTTTTCCTACCTATTGTTATGATAATTGTTTTTTCCCCTCCATTGTGATAGGTTTTACAAAGCTTTATTTTGGCCAAGATGTTCAGTTAATAAGTGAAGTATTTTATTATGTATAATATCATGACTGATAAAAACCCTGAATTAATCAAAATACCTTTCATCTGGCTTTATTGCTTATGTCCTCTGTTAAACACATTGTGATGTTATTGAATGTTCATGTTCTCTAGATTGAAGAATAATCAATCATTCATATAGACTTTCTACAAATTTTGTTGACATTTTGTGTAGTTTACTTCTAGCTTTAAATATATTTAATATTTAGTTTTCACTAGCAGAGACCCTCAGAACAAAACAAAAATCAGGTAAGAAGCACATATCTGATGCTGGGTATAGTGTTATATGCCTGTAATCTCAGCAGTTGAGAGGCACAGGTGGGAAGATTAGGAATTCAAGGCCATCCGTCCTCAGTTACATAGCAAGTTTGAGGCCAACCTGAGCTACATGAATCCATGTCTAAAAAAATATCTGGAATATCACTGAATTTTTTGACAGTGCCTCTCTTCTGTTAGCATTTTTTTTTTACATAAAATATGACATTTAATATTTGACACGGGTACAAAAGATTTTCAGTGGAGAAAGGTCTGTCTTTTCAGTAAACAATTTAACAAAAGAAATTTATCATTTCCTATAGAAATGCCTGGTAACATATTCACTTAAGTTTAATGTCTTTATTTTAGATTCACTGTACAAATTTTTGTTACATTTACTTGTAAAGATTTTATTTATTTATTTATTTATTTATTTATTTTGGTTTTTCGAAACAGGGTTTCTCTGTGTAGCCCTGGTTGTCCTGGAACTCACTCTGTAGACTAGGCTGGCCTCGTACTCAGAAATCCGCCTGCTTCTGCCTCCCAAGTGCTGGGATTAAAGGCCTGTGCCACCACTGCCCTGCAAAGATTTCCTTTATTGACTGTTTAATTTTTTTTTCTTTTAATTGGATATTTTCTTTATTTACATTTCAAATGTTATCCCCTTTCCTGGTTTCCCTTCTGGAAACACCTATCTCATCTCCCCTCTCCCTGCTTCTGTGAGGGTGCTTACCCACCCAACCACTCCTGCCTCCCCACTATGGCATTTCCCTAACACTGGGGCATCGAACCTTCACAGTACCAAGGGCGTCTCCTCCCATTAATGCCTGACAAGGCCATCCTCTGCTACTTATGTGGCTGGAGCCATGGCGCTCCATGTGTAACTCTTTGGTTGGTGGTTTAGTCCCTGACATCTTTGGGGGGTTTGGTTGATTGATATTGTTCTTCTTCCTGTGGGGTTGCAAACCCCTTCAGCTCCTTCAGTCCTTTCTCTAAATTTTCCATTGAGGACCCCGTGCTCAGTCCAATGGTTGGCTGGGAGCATCCGCCTCTGTATTTGTCAGGCTCTGGCAGAGCCTCTCAGGAGACAGCTATATCAGGCTCCTGTCAGCAAGCACTTCTTGGCATCCGCAATAATATCTGGGTTTGGTGTCTGTATATGAGATGGAATCCCCAGGTGGGGCAGTCTCTGTATGGCCTCTCCTTCAGTCCCTGCTCTACACTTTGACTCCGTATTTCCTCCCATGAGTATTTTGTTCCCCCTTCTAAGAAGGACTGAAGCATCCATACTTTGGTCTTCATTTTTGTTGAGCTTTATGTGGTCTGTGAATTATATCTTGAGTATTCCAAGCTTTTGGGCTAATATACACTTAGAGAGTGCATACCATGTGTGTTCTTTTATGACTAGGTTACCTCATTCAGGATATTTTCTAGTTCCATTCATTTGCCTAAGAATTTCAGATTGAGCCATTCTTGTCTCCTTGTACAAAGCTCAAGTCCAAGTGGATCAAAGACCTCCATATAAAACCAGACACACTGAAACTAATAGAAGAGAAAATGGGGAAGAGCCTCGAACATATGGGAACAGGGGGAAATTTCCTGAACAAAACACCAGTGGCTTATGCTCTAAGATCGACAATCGACAAATGGGACCTCATAAAATTGCAAAGCTTCTGTAAGGCAAGGGACACTGTCAATAGGACAAAATGGCAACCGACAGATCGGGAAAAGATCTTTACCAATCCTATATCTGATAGAGGGCTAATATCCAAAGTATACAAAGAACTCAAGAAGTTAGACTCCAGACAACCAAATAACCCTATTAAAAAATGGGCTACAGAGCTAAACAAAGAATTCTCAACTGAGGAATATCGAATGGCTGAGAAACACCTAAGAAATGTTCAATATCCTTAGTCATCAGGGAAATGCAAATCAAAACAACCCTGAGATTCCACCTCACACCAGTCAGAATGGCTGGTGTGAATGATCAAAAACTCAGGTGATAGCAGATGCTGGAGAGGATGTGGAGAAAGAGGAACACTCCTCCATTGTTGGTGGGATTGCAAGCTGGTACAACTACTCTGGAAATCAGTCTGATGGTTTCTCTCTCTCTTTTTTTTTTTTGTTTGTTCTGTCTTGTTTTTTGAGACAGGGTTTCTCTATATAGCCCTGGCTGTCCTGGTACTCACTCTGTAGATCAGGCTGGCCTCAAACTCAGAAAAAATCTGCCTGCCGCTGCCTCCCAAGTGCTGGGATTAAAGGCGTGCACCACTACCGCCTGGCCTGGCGGTTTCTCAGAAAATTGGACATAGCATTACTTGAGGATCCAGCTGTACCACTCCTGGGCATATACCCAGAAGATGCTCTGACATATTAACAAGGAAGGACACATACTCCACTATGTTCATAGCAGCCTTACATATAATAGCCAGAAGCTGGAAAGAACCCAGATGTCCTTCAACAGAGGAATGGATACAGAAAATGTGGTACATTTACACAATGGAGTACTACTCAACTATTAAAAACAATGAATTCATGAAATTCTTAGGCAAATGGATGGAACTGTTTGCATTTTCATTTGAAACACTTTAATGGTAATTCCTTTTCCATTGCTGAGAATGAAAAAAAAAGTATATAGTATGAAGTGATAAATGAAGGCAGCCTAGATATCGTCAAATAAAATATTTTTTCAGTCTGTACTATTGTGTTAATTTGAATCCTGATCTTTTTCCTTAGAATGAATTAAGTGCAGCAACACACCTGACTTCGAAACTTTTGAAAGAATATGAAAAACAGGTACAGATACCAAGGTTTTAAAGCATGATTTAACATATGTAACCGTACAGTATATGTGTAGATAAACTTTCATCCAGATCCTTTTAGTTTCTTAGAGCAAGGATCTCAGCATGTAGTTCAGGCTGTTCTCAAGCTCATGATCCTCCTGCTGTTGCCTTCTGATGGCTGGCCTTCTAGGTATTCACCACCACGCATGGCCCCTTAGCACTTTTTTTTTTTTTTTTTTTGAGACAGGGTTTCTCTGTGTAGTTCTGGCTGTCCTGGAACTCACTCTGTAGACCAGGCTGGCCTCGAACTCAGAAATCCGCCTGTCTCTGCCTCCCAAGTGCTGGGATTAAAGGTGTGCACCACCACCACCCGGCCCCTTAGCACTTCTTAAGTTTATAAAATACCACTGAAATTTCACTAAGTCCTTATTGTTAGTGACTTAATGTTAGAACAAAGGGCTCCTCTTCCAGATTTCTTCTCTTAAAAAAAAAAAAATTATGTTTTGAGATAAGGTTTCTCTCTGTAGACCAACCAAGCTGGGCTCAAATTCAGAAATCCCACCTGCCTCTGACTCTTGAGTGCCAGGATTAAAGGTGGGCACCGCTACTACCTGGCAGATTTCTCCTTTTTACTAACAAAGACACTGAACTTTGTTCAACTAACGCTGTTAGTTGTTGGAGGAACCTGAGCTTTGAAAGCCAAATCTTTGAACTTCTTATGAGAACATTCCAGTATATCATGTTAATTGATTACTTAACAGATATTTTAAACAGTTTTTATTATGAAGATTATTTTATTAAAAGGATATTTTTGGAGAATGTTAAAAAATTTAGAAGTTTCTAAAGTTATTTGGAAGCATAAATTGTGTTACTCAGAAAAAAATACAGCATTGACCATTTATCTCATCTGTATTTGTCACTGTTAGCGGTTTCCTCTGGGGGGCGATGATGAAGTTATGAGCTCTACTTTGCAGCAGTTTTCCAAGGTCATAGATGAGGTAAGTTTTGATCTTGCTTGAATAGGTGGTTTTATAACTAAATTATGCAAGTTACTCAGCTTTCTACTAGAAACTATAAATCTCTTAGTTACATTTTATTTATTGTATGTGTGAGTGTGTGTATGTTTATGTGAATGTGTTATGCATGTACGTGAGTGTGTGTATGCGTGTGCACGTGCTTGTGTGAGTTTATTCTCATATACATACCTTTGTCATACATGAGATCCAACCCAGGGCCTCGCATGTGCTAGTCCTCTATCACTGAGCTGTAACCTAGCTCTACTTTTTCTAATATCTTAATAACTCATTATAGTAGAATATTATCATAGGCTATCAGTGTAAGTAATGACACTGGATCAGGGATGTAGCTTAGTAGAGTACTTGACTAGCATGTGTGAATAATGGGATCTGATCGCTGTCACTTCAAGTAAACAAAATGTTTATAGGAAATGGAATATTTTTTACTTTTTAAATGGATTAAACATTCACAGTGTTGTACAACCATCATAGTTATTTAGGTCAGGAACATTTTTATCATCTTAGAAGAAGTCTTTTTCCCTTTTATCTATCCCTTTCCCTGGAATTTTTCCAAGTTTTTGGCAGTGATTGCATTTTGCTTTCTGTGTATTAATTTACCTCTTTGGATGTTTCATATAAATTAACCTATGTAATTTGTAGATTTTAAGATGTGTCTTCTTACATTTTTGGATATAAGTTTATTGTGCCATTTTTGTTGAATAAAATTTCATTGTATTCATTTTGCTTATCCTCTTGTGGGAGTTCTGTTTTTACCTTTTAGTTATGACCATTCATACACATCAACATAAAAGTTTAAACACTGGTTTTTAGGTCTTTCCTGGTATATACTCAGGAGTGGAATTGCTTGGTTTTATGGTAATTTTAGGTTTAACTTTTTTTGGAATCACCAGATTTTTTGTGTATAGCCTGTGTAGGAGAGTTCTGTTTTTTTCTTTATCTTTGCTAGCAAGTATTTTCATTTTAAAAATGATAACCATTTAATGGGAGTGAAGTGGTCATTGTCATTTTGACTTGCAGTTTTTGGATATGTAATATGATACTGAACTTTTTTTTGGATACCTAATATGATACTGAACTTTTTTTTTCATGTGATTATCAGCCATTTTGTAATCTTTGAGGAAGTGTCTGTTTGGATCCTTTGCCCATTTTTAAATTGGGCTGTTTGTTTTTTATGATTGTACGAATTCATTACCTAGATGTAGGTTTCTTCTGAGATGTTGTTGGCAAATGCTTTCTCATTCTGTTTGTCATCTCTCTGTATAGTATCTTCTGATGCACAATTTCATTTTGATAGAAGCCATTTTACATTTTATTTTGTTGTTTGTGCTTTTGGTGTTATATCTAAGAAATTGTTGTCAAATAAAGGATCATTCTAATTTTTTTTTAAAGTTTTTATTTGGGCATGGTGTCACACACCTTTAATCCCAGTACTCGGGAGTCAGAGGCTTCTGAAGTTGAGGCCATCCTGATCTACATAGTGAGTTCTGGGACTACTAGGACTATGTAGAAAGACTATCACAAAACAATAAACAAACCATGTAATATTTTTTACCATATAATATTTTATATTATACTACATAGTTTTGAGTTTCCATATATAAGATATATCAGGCTATATACATCTAGCCTTTTAAAAGACTAGATTCTGGTTTCTATAACATTGGTAAACAGCTATGTATAGACATTTATTAGTTGTGTCATCTTTTAGTTATTTGGTCTTTTTGGTCTTTCTTTTACTAGCTTAGTTCTTGTCATGCAGTACTTTCAACTCAACTTGCTGATGCCATGATGTTCCCTATTTCCCAGTTTAAAGAAAGAGATCTGAAAGGTATTGAAGCCAACCTTATGTTTATTTTCATCAGCTATCGAAGATCAGTGCTGGAGCAGTCCATTTTATTTCATATTTAAACCAGTTCTGACCACAACCTACCACTATTACTTTAAGCAAGTACAAAACACTTATGGAAGTGCTTGATAAATAGTGAACTAGTTTTTAACAAATAATAATGTCCTTTCCTCTAAATGGAGATGGGTTCACACTATGACAGTGTTTCATGGAGAGTGAGGTGCTATGGGAACTCAGAGGAAGTGGTCAGAGTGGCTTCATCAAAGACATGACATGATCACTGAACAATGCAATGAGAAATAAGTTAAGAGAAAGCAGTTCTGTTAGGGACGATAGAATACACAAAGGTATAGGCTGTAGAAAAATATCACTTGTTTTGAGACTAGTACAAAATCCAGGGATGGAGAGATGGCTCAGTGGTTTAAGAGCACTGACTGCTCTTCAGAGGTCAATTCCCAGCAACCACATGGTGGCTCACAACCATCTGTAATGGAATCTGATGCCCTCTTGTGGTGTGTCTGAGGACAGTGATGGTGTACTCACAGACATAAAATACATAAATCTTAAGAAAGAAAGAAATCCTTTTTGTGTCTTGACATGCTGAAGCAAGGCAGATGAACGTAGAAGTAGGAGAGATGGAGCTAAAGCATGGTAAAGAGGGTAGATGTGAGGGTGTGAGCAAAAGACGCCAGTGGATTCTCAGGAGACAGAGAGAGACACGGTCCTTTTGTTTTCAGAGGTGGGACTAGAGTCAATTTGGTACATAAGACACTTAAGGAGTTGTGAGAATCCAGTGAGGGGATAAAGAAGGCTGAAAGATTAGATAGTGGCACACAGTAGAGGTTCCAGATAGGCTGGGGGAACTGGGTACAGGCGCTTCTAACACCTGTGCTAGTTAGGGACATGCTAACTGTTAGATTCTTTTGTCCCTTAAAGTTACTAGGTGACCAGATGACTGTTTTATAGATGTGGATCCTTTTATAATTTATAAACTCAAAGTAGATTGAAAAAAAGTCAACATATCAGTGAATGGTAAAGTGCTTAACTTAAAGACAAATGTCTTTTAGAGGTGGAGCTAATAACTGAAATGGTCTTTAAGAATGGCTAGTTTCAAGGTAGAACAAGAATTCACAATCTAAGGAAACTGAATGGCATACTCTTTTTCACACAGTATTTGAAATTATTCCTCATATATAAGATGAATTAATATGTTAGATTCTAGTATTGTCAGTATTCACATATCTTATCATTTAAAGTGCATTTTAATATTTGTTTTGCCTCATAATTGTTATAAGTAGATTTTCTGATAGTGTATTGCTAATTATCTTGGATGCAGACTAGCTGAAACAGTAACTTTTTCACTTCAAATACAATAATATGAAATCTTGCTTGCATTTTAGTTGTGATTTAAGTGATACTAATTGCCTTATAATATATTAAAATATTTCATAAATAAGCTAAACTCAAATTATTTTTGAACTTTTTCAGAAATATTGACACTAAAAGAGGTATTTCAAATTGCTAGTAATGGTAAGCCCTGGATATGTTATATATGAATTTCTTTTATTGATTTACTTATCAGTATACATCATAGCTATTTTTTTGTAATAGTTTTTAAAAATTAGCTCAATTAAATGGTTAAGATAACATTATGTAGATCAATGGTAATACTTTGAATATACTTTTTATAAAATTGTTTTATATTAAATGTTACACTAGTCTTATAATTTACTATCTTCATAATGCCTAAAGAAGTTATAAAATATTTTACTTATTTTCTAAATATTTCAATTTTCTTTTTTCCCTTTTTTTTTCCTCTCATCCTTTCTTCTGCTGTGCCAGGTCTTGAAACCAGGGCCTTGTGCATGCTAGTGGTAGGCAAGTACTCTACCACTGAGATAAATCCTTAGCCTCAGCCTTTTTTTTTTCCTTCTATTCTTTTTTTAAAAAAATTTTCCAATTTTGAATTAATTTTTTTTCCCTTTAATCCCAGAACATGGGAGGCAGAGGCAGGTGCATCTCTAAGAGTTCAAAGCCAACCTGGTCTACAGGGCAAGTTCCAGGACAGAGAATTCCTGTCTCAAAAAACCAAAAAGAAAATTTTTTCCATTTCTTATTATTTATTCTTCTCTCATACAATACATCCCTCCTGTACCCTCCCCTCCCCCACCTCCAGGTTCTTCCACTACTCCTCTCCCCCAGATCCACCACTCCTCCACTTCCCTGTAGAGAGGAGCAGGCACTTTTAATAGATTATAGTTTCTTTGGAAGTTAGTATTTTCTATCAATTTGTACACAGTCACAGAATTAAGCGAAACTAGGCTTTGGGGAAAATTTGGACATGATGATCATGTAGCAGAGAATTCTTACCTAGCTCTAGGATAGATGTAGACTTGCCAAGTACTATAGTACTGTTAACAGTCATTTCTGTTTTTCAGATCATGATGCTGCAATTAATAGATACAGTCGATTGTCAAAAAAGAGAGAAAATGACAAGGTGTGTGTATACACTCTTAAAAACATTTTAAAAGGTTTTTTTTTTTTTTGGTTTTTCGAGATAGGGTTTCTCTGTGTAGTTTGTGTATTTCTGGCTGTCCTGGAACTCACTCTGTAGACCAGGCTGGCCTCGAACTCAGAAATCCGCCTGCCTCTGCCTCCCAAGTGCTGGGATCAAAGGCGTGCGCCACCACCGCTGGGCTAAAAGTATTTTTAATATGAATAGGTGTTTTGCCTGCATGTATATCTGTGTACTGTGTATGTTAAGTATCAAGGGAGGCAAGAAGAGAGAGTCAGATCCCCTGGAACTGGAGTTACAGATGGCTGTGAGCCAACTTGTTATGTAGGTGCTAGGAGTTGAACCTGGATCCTCTGAAAGAGCTGTGAGTGCTCTTAACTGCTAAGCCGTTATTGCTCCAGCCTCTACACAGTCTTTCAGTATCAAAGCTAATGACCATTTCACTAGGTGATTTATTTTTCCTGTTTAAAAATAGAACCAACAAATCATTGTTGTGGTATCACTCTCATATTTTTTCCTAGACATTCAAATCATTTCTTATAATTGGTCTCTTCAACAGAATGCTTTTCTCTAGCTGGGCGGTGGTGGCACACACCTTTAATCCCAGCACTTGGGAGGCAGAGGCAGGCGAATTTCTGAGTTCGAGGCCAGCCTTGTCTACAGAGTGAGTTCCAGGACAGCCAGGACTACACAGAGAAACCCTGTCTTGGAAAAAAAAAATGCCTTTCTTCTTCCAATAGTTGATAGTATAATTAAACGTAACTTTTAAAAGTATAGGTGATTCCCAGTATATGAAACTGTTTTTGTTTTGTATTTTGATAATACTGCTTAAGTTCTGTTTTCATCTGACCACATGTGTGCTCACAAATACCATGTGCGATACAATAAACGCATCCAGTAACAATGAATGAGAAAAGAGGGCATGAGTTGGAAAGAAAGCAGGAGAGGTATATTGGGAGTCTTAAGGGAGCAAAAGGAGAAGTGCTGCAGTTATAATCTCATAGAAAAAAACCTCAACAAAGAAGAAGGAATTCAGCTTTGTATTTGATTATATGAAAGTATGAATATGAGTGTTTAAATAGGTATTCATAGTAGTTTGAGTAAGGAAAAGATAACCTTAATTGTGTCACACTCTGTGTTGGAAGCTCATTAAAAATCATGATTAAAACAGATAAAAGTAAGTCACATACATACTTCAGTTAATGTCACACATGGAACTCAATGAAATTCTGGTATAAGGCTTTCTCTATTTAAAGGGAACATTTATGTCTTGATTTTTCTTCAACGAATGGAACCCAGAAATACTACATAATATTTGAGGATGAATGCATTTAAAGATTAAAGAAGAGAATATTTACAGGTTCTGGGTGATTCAGGTCTTGAGATACAGCTTATACTAATGCTTGCAAATGAGGTGATCTCTGTGTAGGACTTGATATTTGCAGCCGTGGTCCCAGCTGCTGGTAGGGACACTGTGACTACTTATGGAAACTGATAACTGAGTCAGATTTGCTGTGTAGCAGCCACTGTGGCAACAAAGGAAGTGATTCTCACACAGTGATCATTCCTCCAGACTGCTTTCCAGATCTAATTTTAGTTCACAAGTTAACCAATAAACATACACAGTTTGAGATTTACATTAGTCATTTTGCCTTGGACTTAAGGGTCTAGGTTTTAAAATTTGGCATATTTTATATTGCTTTTGGCTATTCCTAGTATTTTAAAAAGCATTCATCTTTTTTTGAATTAGAAAAATTATTGAGCATCTATTTATCAAGCGGTATGTTGGGTACCTTGGGGACCATGTGAGTAGGTACCACTCCTGCTCTCATATTCATTGCAGGCTTAGTGTGAATCTGTTTCAGAGTACAAGGAGGAGGAGACTGCAGTAACAGGAATTAATTGCATTAATAGAGATTTTGCTAGAGAGAGTACAGATAGAGCCTTATTGGTGAGTTGGAAAAGATTGTACTTTAGGAGGTGACACATGCATTGTAGATAAGTAGACAACACTTTGGGGAGTGAAAAGGACTTTCTTTAAAAAAAAGAAAAAAGAAAAGAAAAACCAAACTGAACAACAAAAATCCCCCAAACCCAAACAGTCTTTCTATAGAGGCATGCTTCTGGAGTTTGGAGAGTATGAAGGTTTAGAGTCCTGGCTGTGGAGTAACATTTGGGGAACATATCTGAGGCCTGTTCTCCTTTATTTGAAGTCATGTACTAGTTAGTTACTTAATTCCATGCCTTTATCCTCTATGCAAAACAACCCACAAAGCAACAGTTGTGACAGTGAAATTAGATAGTGAATGTAGAGCAGCAGCTTAAGCAAGTCTCACTAAATTCTATCACCATGTGATAGGAGGAAATGATTACCTCTCATCTCTGTGGATGGGTTTGGGAAGAGGTGACAGAAATAACAAAGTAGTTGGGGGCTGGATGCTGTGGCTCTCACGTGTGATCCTAGCACTTGGGAGGCAAAAGAAGGGGGAATCGCTGAAACTTTGAGGCCACCCTGGAGTTCAAGGCTAACCTGGGCTACAAAATGAGACACTTTCTTAAAGCACACCAACAATCCCCTTTGTTAAAGTCTAACAAGGAATAGTTTGGAGCCAAATTGCTGTATTTACAGCCTTGAAATTTTTGTTAGAGAAAGTGAATAGTCATCAAAGGATTTTAGGTGGGTAAATAATGTCATACAGTTATGTTTTATAACAAAAGCAGTATTAAAAAAGTGAAAGGGATAGTACTAGAGAGATTCCAGTGGAAAATACAAGACTTACATAGTCATAATGAAGATTGTTATTAAAAGAAGATAAGAAAGAATACTTTGGCAAGTTGTTCTTCATCTCTTACTAGGACCTTGTTAATGGTAGGCAAGCACTGAGACTCACTTCCTAGCCCTGCTTTGAAAAAGAGAAATCCTATAGTAGGAGGTGAAATCCAAATGGACATTTCTTAGAGAGAAGAGAGAAACAATAAAGAAGGACAGCTGTTGTAAGGAAGAAGCCATTTTCAACTTGGTGCATTTTCAGTGCATGTAAACGCTCATTCTTATATATAAAAGAACTCGGCCTTACTTTGGTATTTGGGACAGTGAGTGCCAGGGAGGAGATAAAAATTTACACCATCAAGTCACTGGTGCATTGGATAGTATCGAAACTTGATAGGTATTTCAAGGAAAGAAGGCAAAGAGCTAATACATATTAGGCCTCTATAAATGCTCAAAGAAAATTTGTTTGAGTGAAATAACACGGGAGCATATGTATTTTAAGTGTGAGTCAAGAAAAATAAACACGTAGAAAAAGAGTGGTAAGGAGAAAACCAGGAGGGGAGAATTTGTGGTGTGAGCTGATTCAGATGAGACATTGCTGGCCAAGTAATAATCCATGTGGTGGACTGTCTATCCTGTTGAGTGCAGATGTTTACGTTTATAGTTGCATGCAGATATGTGTTTTGTAAATGATATGGTTGGTATACAGAAAAATGAGTTTACCTGGTACGTTAATGGGCTTCCAATAGAGTAGAAAACAGGAAGGCTATGTTCAGTAATTATTATTATTAATTATACTCCATTTTCCTTGGAAGACTTTTCTCCACAGCTTCTACTGAAGATAATTCAAAATTAAATACTATTTTACTCTTTTCATTCAAAGGTAAAGTATGAAGTAACAGAGGATGTGTATACTTCTAGGAAAAAACAACACCAGACCATGATGCATTATTTTTGTGCACTAAATACTCTTCAGTACAAGAAGAAAATAGCTTTGTTAGAACCTCTACTTGGATACATGCAGGCTCAGGTAAATATGTTTTGGTTTTATATCTGTCCTAAAAGCCTTGTATTAAGCTTGATTTTTGTATTAACTACAAGGATAAACAAACTGTTGTCAGTAGTTTTGTATTGTTTTAAAAAGTAATTTTAAAGACTGTCAGGGGTGTCTTATTTTAAGATTAGGCAAATATTTTTTCTTGCAAATGAAGATCTAAAATGTTTTAAATAAATGGAAATGCATTATATTAATAAATAAGACTTTGCTCACCACAGTTGGAGACAGGGCAGAAAGCTAGGTGAATTGAATCACTGGAGCTTCTTTTCATTATAAGCCTGAGAAAGAATGGACAAGTTTGAACCAGACATGGTGGTGGACAGCTTTGATCCCAGCACTTGGGAGGCAGAGGCAGGTGGATCTCTTGAGTTCAAGGCCTACCTTGTCTACAAAGAGAGTTAGTTCTAGGACATCCAGGGCTACACAGAACCGTTTTGAAAAACAAACGGAAAAAAGGAAGAAGAATGAGTAGGTTTGCATTTGTCCCATGTTCCTTGCATACTTCCTGAGTCAAAAATACTAGATGAGGGGCCTGGAGAGATGTGCCAGTGGTTAAGAGCACTGACTGCATTTCTAGAGGACCCACGTTCAGTTTCTAACATCTACATGGTGGGGGATCTGAGAACCCATGTGCATTAAGTATTCAGATGCCCCAAAAGGTGCACATTAAGAAAGAGACTAGAAAATTGAGTTTTGGGAAATATATTAGTTTCTTAAAAGCCAGGAAATCTGAATCTCCTTTCACGCATAAGAGTACTTATTTAACTAGTCATGGTAGTCTGAGGTCACCCTGATTACGAATGAGACTTTATGTCAAATAACAACAGCAGATGGCCTAAAATATGTGAAAGGATGTATAGTGGAATTGAATTCTCGTTTTCTTAGTGGCTCTGTGTCTGGTAGATATCGTAAACCTCAACCTGTTATTGCATAAACCAAACAACCCACTATCATTTCTATGGAATTCTATCCTAGAAATTGCTGATGTGATAATTTCTAAATATTTTTTTGTGTGTATATTTGTATTGTACAACCTTTTGCTCCTCTTCTACCTCAGATAAGTTTCTTTAAGATGGGTTCTGAAAATCTCAATGGACAATTGGAAGAATTCTTAGCTAACATTGGAACAAGTGTACAAAAGTAAGTATTCTGTTTTCACTAAAATGAAAATGAAATTATGTCAGTAAGTTAACAGCTAAATGCCATAATTTAAATATTTAGAACTTAATTTCCTAAGGGTTAGTTTTCCTGCCATGGAGTATATTTCTCAGCTTTATTGCTAAATTAGGAAATTTCTGCTATCTTTTCCCTAGAATGTAGGCTCTGGCTTTCATAACACTGTGAAATTTGATGACACTTTTAATGATAGAAAGCTAGCTTTTGTGTCTGAGTGATATAAATACATAACAGTAACTATCCATAAGTAAATTTTTGTTTTGTTTTGTTTTTGTTTTGTTTTTTGAGACAGGGTTTCTCTGTGTAGCCCTGGCTGTCCTGGTACTCACTCTGTAGACCAGGCTGGCCTCTAACTCAGAAATCTGCCTGCCTCTGCCTCCCAAGTGCTGGGATTAAAGGCGTGCGCCACCACTGCCCGGCAAGTAAATTTTTCTTTAAAATTTCTTTTGTAAACATTGCTTGGAAGATTACTAAGCAAATCCTCTTTTCTACGCTCTAGTGATTAGAGAGAGAAAGCAGTTCCAGTCACCTTTGATGTGTGAGTAGCAGTGCTGGTAATCTGAGGCAAGGAGAAAGATGAAATTTAGGATTTTTCATTTTAGTTTTTGCAGTGCTTGAACACAGGTCAGTGGTATACCACAGAGAAGTTTGAAAATTAATCTGTAGTTGGGTATCTGGTTGCTTTATTAGTGTTCAAATTTGATATTGTTCCCAAAATATCTTGTTTTAAAAATTGCTTAAAATGATTTTATTACTTTAACCATCCTGTAGTTGTTTCCTTAAAAAATTGAATATATGGGCACATAGAATTGATAAGACATGATTTGTCAGTTGTGGCTAGTGTTCTGTAATTCTAGTAATCTGTTCTCTGTGTTAGTGTTCGAAGAGAAATGGATGGTGATGTAGAGACCATGCAGCAGACAATAGAAGACTTAGAGGTGGCCAGTGACCCTTTATATCTGCCTGACCCAGATCCTACCAAGTTTCCCGTCAATCGAAATTTAACCCGGAAGGCTGGATACCTAAATGCTAGGAAGTAAGTGAACTATTGTTATTATTTTCATATTATACCTGTAATAGCAAATCAATATAATTTATAATTAATACTGTTTGCCAGATTGTTTTGGTTTTACTAACAGTTGACACTTTTTAAAACATCCATTTTATTTATGTATTTGTGTGTGTGTGTGTGTGTGTATGTGTATATTTTTATTTTTTGTGTATATACATGCTATAGCACAGTTTAGGAGTGGAGGTGAGTAGACAGCTTGCTGGAGTTGGCCCTCTCTTTCCACCATGTGGGTGTTTGGGATAGAATTCAAATCACCAGGCTTGGCAGGCAGTGCCTTTAAGCACTGTGACATCTTGGCAACCCAAGGTTGAAACATTTTAATGGTGTATTTATATACGCTTGTTGATACATGAAGGTACATGAAAACTTTAAAAATCCTACCTTCATGTTTATTGAATTATTTGAATTTATAAAAGGGATGAAACTGATTTGAGTTTAGGCCTATCATAACATGTTACTAAATATTAATACTTAAATATGTGATTATATCAAGTAAACATTGAGTTTTCATTTGAAAATGTGCCACGCTTCCCCTTACCCTCTTTTTATTCTCATTAGTTTTCAGTGCTGGGTTAGAACTCAGACCCTTGAGCATCCTAGGCACACACTGTCCCTTTGAGTTAAATCCCTGGCCTTCACTTAATGATGTGATGGTGAAGTAGATTAATCGTAGAAATAAAATTGAATTTCTTCCTTGAATACTGAGTGTAACTTGGGTTTTTGATTTATCACTGTAACAGTTGAAACTTAATTTCTCGTCTTGTTTTTGAAACTACAAACATTCATCCAGTGAGTCAGTATGCACAAAATCATTTTA
Organism: Grammomys surdaster; assembly: GCF_004785775.1. NCBI lineage: Eukaryota > Metazoa > Chordata > Mammalia > Rodentia > Muridae > Grammomys > Grammomys surdaster. Next base: position 2,095,975 of record NW_021620795.1, on the reverse strand, counting down.
GAGTCTGAAAAAATCTTGACATCTTGGTGCCTTTCTGTAAGTTGTTTTGTTTTCACATGCTATTTCTTGTGTCTGCTAATGACAAAGGATTATTTAGGTGTTGTTATTGAAATTATCAATGTACTTTCTTTAGTAAAACAGGCTTGGTGTCATCTACCTGGGATAGACAGTTTTACTTCACGCAGGGTGGAAACTTAATGAGTCAAGCCCGTGGAGATGTGGCAGGAGGCCTAGCCATGGACATAGACAACTGTTCAGTGATGGCTGTGGACTGTGAAGACAGACGATACTGTTTTCAGATCACTTCTTTTGATGGAAAAAAGTTAGTATTTTTCTGCTGCTAATAAGACAAGCATTTTAAAATAAAATGCTGAATATTTCCTTTTTGTTTCATATAAACATTTAGAATTACTTTGAATTAAGGTAATTTGCTTTCTAATTTAATAGATATGAGTTCAGTTTTTTTTCTTACTGAAATGACTTTTTAAAAATTATCCTTTTTATTTATATTGGTGTTTTGCCTTTGAGAGTGTCGGGTCCTCTGGAACTAGAGTTCTAGACAGTTGTAAGCTGCCATGTATATTCTGGGAATTAAACCCATGTCCTCTGGAAGAGCAGCCAGTGCTCTTAACCACTGAGCCATCTTTCCAACCCCCTTTAATGATTCTTTTTAAGACTTTGAAGTTAACAAAACAACAAATGGTGCAAACCTGAGACTTCATGTTTGAGACTTGTCACTGAACAATCCTGCATAGTGCTGGGAAGGCAGTGGGAGTCAGAATGCCAGCCATGGGCTCTTGTTTACTCCGTGCTCTTGGACAAGTTACTGACAAGCCTCTGACCTCCATTTTTCTATATATCACATGTAGGAGAGGAGTTGTATTGTCAATTATTGTGAGGAATAGAAATCTAACATACATAATGTGCCCATATGTGATGTGTAGATTCTAACAATAGTCTTATTTTAAAAAGTTAATCAGTTATGTCTGGTTAGGTTGTTTTATCCTTTTTTTTTTTTTAACAGATTTTTAAATTTTACTTATGCGTACACTTTAACTGTCTTCAGACACACCACCAGAAGGCATCAGATCCCATTACAGATGGCTATGAGCCACCATGTGGTTGTTGGGAATTGAACTCAGGACCTCTGGAAGAGCAGCCAGTGCTCTTAACCACTGAGCCATCTCTCCAGCCCTATCTATTATTTTTTAATCATGCCCTTTACCTTTGTGTTAAATTATTTATAGCATGTTGTTTTCTTCTAGTTTTTAATCCTGAGTACTTTTTCCTTCCTTTCCCCTCCCCATTTCCATCCCTTCACTTCTTCCCCTTGAACACATGGCCTTGAGCAATCTAGGCAGGTCTCTGCCATTGAGCTAGAGCCACAGACTTTTTGTGACATAGTCTCAGAGGTTGTCAGTAGTCTGGCCTTCAACTTGTTCTTTTACCTTAGCCTCCAAAGTCATTTAGCACTGTGTGTTACCATTCTTGGTCTAAGTACATTTTTTTGAATTACTGAAGGATATTTTATATACATAAATTAGATCTGCATCCATTTTTTACAAAACATCTTACAGGACTGGAGAAATAGCTTTGCAGTTAAGAACAGGTGCTACTCTTACAGAGGATCCAGGTACCCACCTCCAGTGGATCAGAACTCCCACAGCTCCAGTTCCAGGCAATCTGACACCCTTTTCTGGCCTCCAAGGGCACCCGTACTTGGTGTGGTGCACAGAAACTCACATACATAAAATAAAATAAAATAAAATAAAATAAAATAAAATAAAATAAAAT
>NW_021620795.1:2071612-2094171 GCF_004785775.1 Grammomys surdaster | reverse complement strand
ATAAAATAAAATAAAATAAAATAAAATAAAATAAAATAAAATAAAATAAAAATTTTTTAAAAAAGCCATTCTAATCTTTCAAAAACCATACACCATAGTTTAAACATTTTCCTAATAATAGATATTTAAGTTATCTGAGATTGATTTTGACCTTTGAAACTTCCTTATGTATTATTCAGAAGAAGAAACCCCTGGGTTCTCTGGAATTCATTTTTTCTTCCATCATATATATGTACATTAAGGTATCTTTCTTCATAAAAGATAGTTTTGCTCACTTACCTTAGCCACATGATTGTTTTCCTAGTCCTTCAACAGACATACAGTGAATGTCAATGCTATGTATTAGAGTTCCTGTTTTCTGTTAGCACAATTAGCAAATTGCAGACATGTTACTACTAGTATTTACATTTTTGTATTTTTAGGTTTTGCTAATGCTTGGCATGGTTTCCCATTTTTCCTGATAAGATAGAAAGTTAGTAAAATTTAAAATTTCTCTTAAAATACCACATTTCTGTAATAGTTCACATGTTAGAATTTTTATTTAAACTTATTAAGGGAGAAACTGTCAATAATGAAGTTAATATTTTCTGGTTAGATCACCAGTAGAAATGCTAGTAAGTTGAAGTGCATTTTTTCCTTTATGTTTTGTCCTTTGAGAGCTGGCATTGCCATCTGTTTTGCATGTTGGGTTGTAGACAGGCACTTGTAGCATAAGTCTTAAGTGCTGCTGCTGCCGGTGCTGCTGGTGGTCTTCTTTCCCTAAAGTACTTATGTCACTTGTGTTTTTTAATTTTAAAGTTGAGGCTAAAACTTTTCTTTCTTTTTTTTTTTTTTCTTCCTAGATCTTCAATTTTGCAAGCAGAGAGTAAAAAAGACCATGAAGAGGTAAAAAATTTTTATAAAGTTAATTTTTTTTTTCGAGACAGCGTCTCTGTGTAACTTTGGCTGTTGTAGAACTCCCTCTGTAAATCTACCTGCTTCTGCCTCCTGAGTGCTAGTAATAAAGTTACTTTCTTCAGCAACATTTAAAACTAGTTTTATTTATTTATTTTTTTCTGAGAACAAAACATATTAATGTATATATAATAGAAAGTTTGGGGAAACCCTAGTTAATTAAAAATGACTTTTAAAGTCCCCTGTTCTCAAGCAGCATTCTTAGTTTTCTAATAGAATTTTATAGCTGAAGAAATCGTAGATACCATTTCTGTACTGTCTTAACGTGTTATATTTGGTGGTGACCTTCCAAGCCTCATCTTCTGGCAAGCATAGTACCATGAGTTGGCAGTTTGTTTATTCTCCCTTCTCACTAACCTTTGGGAGCCACTTACTGCAGCTAAAACATAGTGGCAGCAGATATGATCCAAGAGGAAGCAGTGCAGGCTTAGAACAGTGGAAAATGAAAGACAGAAAAACAAAGATGTGGGAGTCTCTGCTCTTCCTCACGAGCCTTTCAGTTTTGGCTCCAGTGTTACTCCTCGTATACTACATATGGAGGGTAAGGGGCTGTCAAGACTGGTACTTTAAAAAACTGTTTTCAGAAATAATCTTCATTTTATTTAGTTTTATAGTTTTATTAGTAAAAGACAGAGTTGGAAAGTCTTAGAAACTTACATTTATTTCTGATGGGAAAGAATAGTTTTGGTTTTGAGGACACAGATGTTTCTGCTCTCTGCATGGTTTACCAACAGAGTATTAGTTTTGTGAGGCCTGTCAGGCACTGGAATCCTCAAGAGTGAAGTAGAAGATACGGAATAGTGTTTTCTGTTTTGAAAAAGGAAGATATATAAGGTATATTCACCAGAAAGTATTTGTATTTTAATTTTTTACATAGGTATTATGGTAACTAAGTTCAGACTACCATGTCTGGTGGAAATTAAGGGAGGAAGTAATATAAAAAGATAAATGTATGCTATTAAGTTATGATTTAACATGATTACTATTTATTTCATTGCACAAATAACATTATTTAAAAATAATTCAATCTGAAGATCTCTTACATGCATATGTTTATAGCAGGTCTCTTGTTTTTGTTTTGCTTGTGGTGTTGGGGATTTAATCCAGGGGCTTACATATTTTGTTAAAGTATGTGCTCCACCATTGAGTTACAGCCCCATTCCCAAGTTGTTTTCTTTTTCTTTTTTTTTTTTTTTAATTTCTTTTTTTTTTTTGAACATGAAATGCTTTTTTATAGCATGTTTTACAAGGGGAGGGGGTAAGAGGGTCCAGGTGGTGGAAAAGTACAAAATCTTCTTGGCCTGTGCCTTGAAACATGTCATGGTCTATATGGTACACTGCCTTGAATTATGATCTACCTGCAGTTCTTCAGAAGATATGGTACACCCAAGTTGTTTTCTTATGAAAATTATATACTGCTTCTAATGAAAATTCTGTTTCAGTTTAATATTTAATGGCCTTCCTTAGTAGAGAGGCTCTATTGAAAAAAAACATTTAATAATAATACTTATTTTTTTTTCCTTTTCAGTGGATCTGTACAATAAACAACATATCTAAACAAATATACTTGAGTGAAAATCCAGAGGTAATATTTTTATTTTGTTATCCAGAACTATGAGAATGAAAGAATTTTGTGGTTTATATGGCTTGTATTCATTGACTCATTTCTCAAATTCTGTAACCTCAAGTATAGAATCCATATGATTCTGTTTGGGTATCTACAATGTACCATGATGTATTGTTTGTCACAGAATTGTTATTTCAAAATGTACTCAAATCAGTTACTCAGCCTTCATGTTGAGTGTCGTGGAGTAGGTAAAATGTAGGAGAAACTCCGTGGCCTCCTCTAGGAGTTACTATGGTAAGTCAGAGTGGAAGCTACGTGACATTTTATGTATAACATGTTGTGATTAGAAGCACATGGTTAAAAAAATGTACATGGTGATGACTTACAGGCTTACATTTTGAGAATGTTAGGATTAGTTTTAGACAACTTTGTTTTAGAGAAAATTCTGTAGAAATGATGGAATCCTATGCTAAGATTTGTTTAAGGAAAAAAGGAGACACTGCAGATAGTACAATAAAAAAAAGTTCACATACATGTGGATGGAACTAGCAGTGTAAATGAAAGTTTTTGGTGCAGAATAGAAAATTGAAGTGTGCACTCAGATCATGTGGAAATCCTGTTCAAATACAGGTTGTGATTTTGGTACATTTTTAATGATGCAGCCTGAACTCTCAGTTTGCAAATTATTCTTTTGAGTAGCAAAGGTTTCAAACCTGTTGAACCTCAGCTTGTAAACTTAGCCATAGTTACAGTTCAAACATGCAGGTAGAATCCAAGGGTATCAGTAGCTGAAAGAATGGAGTGAGAGAACGGAGGGGATCTCTTTTGTATCTAAGTTGGGAAAGGACTTGGTCTTAGACAGGAGCTGTCTAGACTCCTGTTAAGACATGGATTGGCTATGCTGTAAACCTAGGTGCTTCTCAGAGCCAGGTAGGGATTGATAATTTCAGTTGAAAGTCTTAGTCCTAAGCTCCTTCCACACCCCCAAGACAGGGTTTCTTGGATCTGCCTGTATTTACTCCCCCCAACCCAGATTAATGGCATGTGCCACCATCCTAGCTCAAGTTAGTATTGTTGTAATGCGGGATTTGATAGGAGAGTCTAGACTAGTTAGTAATTGAATAAAAGGTTAAGAAGAAAATGAAAAAGATGACTTCCAGGTTTTCAAAGACTTTCATTTAGAAAAAAAGGAATTCCGTTTTTGTTAAAATGCGATACCATCAAGTATATTCATAATAATGTTCTAAGTGAATAATTATGTTCTAGAAGAGTTCTTTTATATTTAAATGAATGGCCTACTTCTAAATATTTTTGTTCTATAAAATATTTTGAATGACTAGGCAGTGTGCTAGGTGATAGATTATAAACCTTAGTTCAAAATAACTGGTAGTTAAAAATTAATAGAAAAAGAATATGTTCCTGTTATGAATGTTAGTAGAAAGAAATTAGAATTATAGGAATTAGACTTATCTTGAATTATAGGAAATTCACAATGTTTGAAATTAATGTATCTTACAGTAAGGTCAGAGAATGGAAGTACCTCAGTAGCTTTAGTTTATATTTTAAGCACAGCTCGAGAGCTTACTAACAGTTTTGAGAGTTACATCAGACATTTAGTTTCTTACATTATTAACTCTTTTTAAAAAATAAATCAAAATAGGAAACTGCTGCACGAGTGAATCAGTCTGCTCTAGAAGCTGTCACTCCTTCCCCATCTTTCCAGCAGAGACACGAGAGCCTGCGTCCAGGAGGGTGAGTTAGTCTGTGGGTTATTTAGTGTTAGCAAATGCTCGGCTTTTATCAGTACTACTTAGATAAGTAGGAAATTATCTCTGAATAACAGAAGTATATTTTCAAAATAATAAATTTACTAATAAGGGCACAGGCCAGAGGTTGATATGGTGGAGAATTTTATTTTTAAGACAGAATCACAAACCTGGAGCTCATTGATTTGGTGGGGTGACTGGCCAATGAGTTCCTCGAATCCTGCTGTCTCTGCACCCCAGTACTGTGGTTGCAGATGCATACTGCCATGGGCAGCTTGTTTTCCCTTTTTCTTTATTACTATTTTTAATTGATTGTTTTATTTATGTACAAGTATTGAAGATTAAAACTTAGATTCTTACTGGGTGCTGTTGGTATACGCTTTTAATCCCAGCAGTTGGGAGGCAGATGCAAGTGGATCTTTGAGCTTGAGGTCAGCCTGGTCTACAGAGTGAATTGTAAGACATCAAGGGCTACACAGTAAAACCGTGTTAAAAAACAAAACAAAAAAAAAAGAAAACAGGTTTCCTGCTAAGACAACAAGTACTTTACCATCTCTCTAGTCCCAGTTTATATTTTTTAATTTAAAAGAAAGGAATCTTTATTAAATAAATAGCCAGCTGATTTGGGATTTTTTTACTCTTTGAGTCAGGGTCTTGTTTTATAGACCAGGCCAAGCCAGAGCTTGTGATCCACTGCCTCCACTCCCTGAGTGCTAGGATTACAGAAAGGTAAGGTTTTTTTTTTTATTGGAGTTTGATTTATACTCTCATTGACTTAAAATATTGTTTTCTTGTAGTCTGCTAAACATTGAACTTTAAATTAAGTGCCTTGTTTTCCTTTGTGGTTAGACAATCTCGGCCACCAACAGCTCGAACCAGCAGTTCAGGATCCTTGGGATCAGAGTCTACAAATTTGGCTGCCCTCTCTCTAGACTCTCTTGTTGCTCCGGATACTCCAATACAGTTTGATATTATTTCTCCTGTGTGTGAAGATCAGCCTGGTCAGGCAAAAGCCTTTGGTCAAGGAGGCAGGTGAGTAATGATGTAAAAAGCCAATGTGCTGTGGTCTATAACATGTATGATCCCATTTGTGTGATACATGTCTGTGTCAGCTGTGCTGTCTTTTGTGTAATTGCCTAATAACATTTTCATAGTTAGGGTAGAACTGTACAGGTTTTTCTGTTGGTCTTCTGTGTCTATTAAAGATGTTAGGGTAATCAAATGTCAGAAACTTTAATTCTGAATTGCTTATCAAGCCTGTTACTTGGGTATTTGCCCTGTCAATTGTAAAAGTGGTAGTTCCAGGTTGCGACACTGTTTTAGAAATTCTATCTTAAAATAAGGGGCTGGGGATGTAGTTCAGCTGGGAGAGTGCTTGCCTAGCATGCATATGAAGCCTTGGATTCAGTCTCTAGCACCACATAAAACCTGGGCATGTTTAGCTCATGCCTGCAACTGTAGTTACTTGGAAGTCGAGAGTAGGAGAGTCAAAAGCTCAATGTTTTCTTGGCTGTATAGCAAATTCAAGTCTGGTTTGGACTATACGAGATCCTTTCTTGCTGCTGATGATATTGATGATGATGTCATGTCAGAGTACTTTTTTTTTTTTTTTTTAGGGGGCCTGGGTAGAGAAATGGCTCAGAAGTTACAAGTGCTACTGTTCCTGAAGAATATCAGGTTCAGTTCATAGTACCCATGTGTGGTAAATCACAACTACTTCAAACTCTGGTTCCAGGGGATCTAAAACTGTTGTCTGGCTTCCACAAGTTCCTCAATGTATGTGCTGCACAATAACTTATATAGACAAACACACATAAACCTAAAGAAATGAAACTATGGCAAATCATTAAGGAGGTTGGGCACTTTTTTTGGGGGAGCGGGGGTTTCGAGACAGGGTTTCTCTGTGTAGCCCTGGCTGTCCTGGAACTCATTCCATAGACCAGGCTGGCCTCAAACTCAGAAATCCGCCTGTCTCTGCCTCTCAAGTGCTGGGACTAAAGGCATGCACCACCACTACCGGGCTGAGGTTGGGCACTTAATACATTAAGTTTGGATATAACATAGAATTTTGAAAACTTGTGTAAATGTATTACGTATGTATAACATTTGATATAATATGCCAAGGTAATATTAAAGAAATCAGTATTGGGCTGGAGAAATAGCTTGGCAGTTAATAGCACTTGCAGAGGATCCAGGTTCACTTCCCAGCACTCACATGGTAGCTCACAACCATCCATAATCCCAACTCTAGGGGATCTGAGGCCCTTTTTCTATGCAGGCACTGGACATATAGTGCATATTCATACAAGTGGGTACTCATCTATACACATATAGTAAGATTAAATCTTTGTTTTAAAGAAAGATGAACATCTTATCCTCTTTTTTTTCGTGTGTATGTTTATATGTCTGCAGATGCACACATACATTTATGTGCATGTTTGTGGAGGTCAGAGGACAATTGTGGTGTTATTAGCTAGCCACCTTTTTGATAAAGAATCTCCCACTGCCCTGGAGCTTACCAAGTAGGCTAGATATCCAGTGAGCTTCAGAGATCTATTTCTGCCTCCCCAGAGCTGGGATTGCAAGTGTGTGCAACCTTGCTTTGTGTGTGTGTGTGTGTGTTGGGGGATTTTATGGTAGTGTTCCTCTGTGTAGCCTTAGCCATCACTCTGTGGTCCAGCTTGCCCTCTAACTTAGAGATCCCCCTGACTCTGCCTCCTTGGTGCTGGGAATAAAGCCATGTACCACTATTTTGGTTGCTTGGCTTTTTTACATAGGTTTTGTGGATTGAACTCAGATTGACTGAGCCATGTCCTTAACTCCTGTCCTGTTTTCTTTTGTTTTTTTTTTTTTTTTTTTTTTACTAACATTTTCTATTCATTCATTAATAAAAAGTGCATAATACAAGCCCTTAACCCCAATCCAAGTACTCAGTAAAAGATTAACACCAAAGGCTAGATGGCATGGGCTGATTTGTTTGGCATGATTTACACACTGAGAAACAGCAAATTATGTTTAGTACATCACATGAACCCTTTGCCTTTAACAAAATAATCTCTTGACATGTGTAATGATATACAGGAGTCTTCACTGAGAAATATAAGACTATCCCTATTTTCTATTGCAATGACAAAATTGAAACCATTTGTTATTTTCCTTCTTCAAGTTGCTGTTTTGTGTTTTAAAGTGAGCTGGTCAAACTTAAGAAAAAAAATCACTGAGAGAGAGACAAACTTTCATTTAGAATGACAGACTTCCACAATTCCTTTAAAAGTCTGATACTAATAATATCATAAATACTATTACAGACACTAAATGGAACCATGGGACAGTGATACTCAAAAGTGACTCTGGAGAACCTCTGTACATTGTAAGACATGAGTTCTTAAGCATGGGATAGTGTTTAGATACATGGTCAAATCTCTGCTTTAAAAACAGACCTGATGTTAAACTGTCCCATGTGGAAAACAGAAAAACGAAACTATTAGATTTTGTATGAAACAGTATGAAGGGACTCTCAAATGAACTTTCTAGGTGATGTGGATGGCCCAAAGTCAAGACTGTAAGCTTTCTCTTTAACTTTATTCTAAGAGAATTGTAGCTACAGATCAAGTGAATCTTTGCAAGCCAAATAATGGTGTACAAATATGCTAGATTAAAGGGCCACATGTACAAACTCAATAAAGAGAATAACAAATTATTCGTTGGATTAATATAATATTCTATGCAAGATATTATCACTTTAGGAATATAGAAAAAAATTACCAAAGATTAAAGGTAAAAACCCAAGGCCAAGTACTTCTCAAAGAAATTCAACTGTTAACAGGCATTGAAACCCCTGGATCAGGCCAGGTGGTGGTGGCACATGCCTTTAATCCCAGCTGGGGAGGCAGAAGCAAGTGGATCTCTGAGCTTGAGGCCAGAGCTACACAGGAATCCCTGTCTCAAAAAAAAAAAAATTGTCTGGATTGGATTTTCGTACAACTGTGATCATATGTACATTTGATGAAGACATAACTAAGCCATTTCTATGTCAGAAAGTAAAATCTTTACTGGGTTAAAAAAAAAAAAACCGAGGCTGTGTTACTAACTTACTAGAGGGTTTACATAGAAAAAAGCTATGATATTTAGATGTAAGTGTATGTGGTAGAAATGAATACCTAGAATAAGAATCTACTTTTCCAGGTCTCTAATACTAGATGTTCTGTATCCACATTTTCTCCATTAAAAAAAAAATTATTTATTCTTATTTTATGCTCATTGGTCTCTTGCCTGCCTGTATGCCTATGTGAGGGAGGAATTACAGACAGGTGCGAGCTGCCATGTGGGTGCTGGGAGTTGAACCTGGGTCCTCTGGAAGAACAGCCAGTGCTCTTAAGTGCTGAGCCTTCTCTCCACCCTTCGACATTTTTATTTTAATCCAAGGTGAAGTCTCAGCTATTTGTGAGACAGACTTTGTGAAGCCATCAGCAGGTTAGAAAGCACTGTTGGGATGTGTGCGGCCTTCAGAGGCTGAGGGTAGGAGAAGAAACACTACAGCTTTAGATCCACCTGAGGCCGTTCCAGTCTGGCTCAGGTTAAGTCCCTCAAGCCATTTTTTTCCCTTTGTGAGCCAAGGTCTTCCCATGCAGCCCAACCTGACCTGAAATTTCACTATGTAGCCTAGTCTGGTTTCAAGACTGCTACCATATCTAGCTTTTGTGTTAAACTGGCTACTGGCTACGAAGCGGATAAAACTTCTGGGTGGTCCCAGCAAGAGAGAAATCCCTTACCCTGTGTTATTCATTTGTTCAGAATTTAACTTACCTGGTTAAGTCACTCCTTATAAACACAAGTAGTTAAGAGGTGGTTATATTATTTTTAAAGTGTTGAGCACAAAGCCAAGTGACCTGTCCTGTTTTCTTAATGCCATTTTTTTTTTAAAAAAACACTTCTTATAAGGCTTCCTTTGAATTGAACTTTCTTCTCTCATCATTTTGATTGTGCCACAAGCTAAGAACAGGGAGTAGCTTTTATCTTTGGTTGACTTTTCTTCTTGCATTGTTACTACCTTGAGAAATGGAGTTCAGTTTTAGTGGTGCTGGGGATCAAACCCAAGCTTTGTGTGCATCATAGGCAAGCCCTTTTAGTACTTATGTATATCTCTATGTGTAATACTTACATATAGACCCAGGAAATACAGTTTATGACAAAAAGAACTAGACAGTGTTCAGATCTTTATAGTTAACTTGAAGTTTGTGCTTAAAAAATCCAGACTTGGGATTTTACAGTTCTAGAAAATTCCTGGCTTTTTCTCAAGACTCCAATATTGTTGCCACATTGATTTTCCTCTATGTTGGTTTGTTTAAATTAGAAAACTTTTAGAAAATAGATTAATATGAGGATTGTTGTTGTGTGTAGTTAAATTTATACCTATTAAATAAAAGACAGCAACAAAGGGCTATGATAGATACATCAGTTAGTGCAGACACTGGGTTTGGCCTGTTATTCAGTGTGAGAGCAAATATATCTTATTGTTCACTAGCAGATCAGACATTCCAGAGCTTTTCTTTGTAAACATGTAAAGTTTTATGACTCAGTCCTTAATTCTGTTCTCTTCTATGTGACTTTTGGTGACATTTATTCATATTTTTTTCTAAACTTTAGGCGTACAAATCCATTTGGAGAATCTGGAGGAAACACAAAATCAGAAACAGAAGGTAGAACAGACTGCAATATTCATTCTAGAGTGATCCAGTAGTAAACTTTGAAATGTGTCATTTGCATTTGTTCTGCTGCTGTCCTCAGTTTTGATGTTGTTTTTACTTCAGACTCTTTACCCATAGTATTTTTTTTAAAGATTTATTTATTTATTTTATGTGTGTGAATACACTGTTGCTCTCTTCAGACACACCAGAAGAGGGCATTGGATCTCATCACAGATGTTTGTGAGCCATCATGTGGTTCCTGGGAATTGAACTCAGGACCTCTGGAAGAACAGTCAGTGCTCTTAACTACTGAGCAATCTTCTAGCACTCTCATAATATTCTTAAGGCAACCAGAACCTAATCTGACTTGAGACGTACCTCATACAAGACTGTAAATGTCATAGACATTTGGCTTCATTGTCAAATTCTTAGTACATAAACTATCTCTTAAGCTTTTTTGAAAAAAAATGTTTGCGTTTATTTATCCTCCAATCCCAAGATCCTTGACTTAACTAACTCTGGGCAGTTGGCTTGGAATGCTTTCCCTCTGGTTGAGTGGGTTTTAAGTCCAATTAGAGAACTGTTACCACCAAGATGTGTGTATACTGTTGTACCTGAAGATTATTGTGCCTTGCTGGTAGTGTTTGTGGTTCATAGGTATCATAGCTGGGAAGAACTTTGGTTCCTCCCTCTTTTGGAAGGTTGTTTTCATGGTATCTTCTGGTACCATGAAAGCTAATTCTCAGGGAAGAGGCAATTCATCTCAGGGGTCTCTGGGCCAAACATCTAAAGTTCATGGTGTCTTCAGCAATAGGGTACTTACCTTCCACCTCTCAGGGGCAATCAAGGGCAATGGCATGTAGTGTTTTAGTCTTTTAGACAACTCTGACCAAAAACTTGATGAGAGAGGGCCTTTTATGCTTGTTGGGGGTTTTGTTAGATAGTCTTTGGCTCTTGGAGGGCGCATTGTCAGCTCAGATGAAAAATTTTCATTTAAACTTTGTATGTGTATTTATGCTCAGACTTAGCAGTATTATAGAGTTGTGGTTGTTTTGTTAGGTAGTTAATAGTATGAGTCCCTATGACGTTTTCAGAAATCCTTATTTTGCCCTCCTCTCCTTCTTCCGTATCTCCTGCCTCTGTAACTAGAGCCCCTCCTTTTTTTCTCCATTTCCCTGATGCTATTAATCCCCTCTCTATTGCTTTTTACCAATGATTCCTTTTTGTTTTCCTTGTTTCTGTAGTTAACGCCAGGATATATACCTCACACATCAATATTTGGAGCTAGGAACATCAGATATGAGAAAACATGATGTTTGTCTTTTTGAGTCTGGGTCAGATCACTCAATGACCAAGCCAGCTCAGTTGGTCAACAGGTTCTCTAGTGCAGGAGGAAGGATTAAAAAGAAAAAAGACAATTAGACCACACTGTAGCATGACCCCATGACAATTAGACCCATGACTGTAGCCAGTTCTGAGGCTGAAGTGGGTATATTTTTTCCAGTCTGTTTTTATACTACTTTAAGTACATGCAAAGTGATAAGGTCAGTTTTGGGTCAAGGAACAAGCAGGACAATAAACAAAATCTCATAAACACCTTTCTAGGGGCTAGTCAGGATGACCAAAACAAAAAGAATGTCATACATGCCTCAACTGAGCCTGCTCTGAGTTTTGCATTAACTCAAATGTAAATGTTCTTAATCTGGGCCTATTTCCTGAGTCCTGATTTTCCAAAGTCAGATTCCTGCCTTGAGCTTATTTCTTTTGCCCTGGCCTCATGTCAGATTCCTGCCAAATGTCTGGAAGTGGGCCCCCAAAAGCTCTCCACACATCTCCTCCTTTTTAATTTCATAAACAAGACTGCACCTGTCTTAGTTTGTTCTGACAAGAATGCCTTTCTTACTTGTCTTGGAATATGCATTGTCTAAAGCAATGCTATTCTGTCTTAGGTTGGTAAGGCTGTGTACAGAACTTACCCATCTTTAGTTGCCAGCCTGTTAAATTAATAACTCTGTCTGGGGATTTATTTTTAGTTTCAAGCCATATATTTTGCCTGCCACATATTGAGGCAAGTTTTATCACAATAGGCAGGAATAAAAGTATTTCCAGGACAAGAAGGGCTACCATGATCAAGTTACATATGCCATTCTTGAAGCTTGACCAAGATGGAAATACTGACCTCAGGCCACAAATAACTTTATCAGCAATATCTGCAGCATCAAAGCTCAGCAGAGCATCATTCTTTAAATTCATATTCTTAGTATGCAAAGTTAAAAAAAATTCAGAGAGGTTAAAATTATGATAAATATCCTGCAAGTGTCTTTGAACTTTTTCCCAATTATAGTGACTATCATTGTAATGTTTATAAGTAACACAAATCCATTGGTATTTAGCATGACACTGGAGATACCGTCCTTACTCTTAAACTCTGAACCTCCAATAATTTGAATAGTATCATAAAGAGCATCAATCCATTGTTCCAAACGCCTATCTAAATCCTCTTGAGTACTCAGTAACATTTTTTGCTAAATGATTAACAAAAGTAGCTGTCTTAACGTCTTGTGTGAAAGCAATAGCAGAAGCAGTGGTGCTAGCTATTAATGCAATTAAAGCTGCTATGTCAGCAATAATCAAGCCCACTATTCTCTTGCTTCTGCTTAAAGCCTGACTCACTTCTTCCAGTATTTGCAAGCCTTTTCTCAGAATACCAAGTTCCTGTAATACTCACAGGCAATAAAACAAAATCTGATTGATAAATCACCATAACAGACATGTCAGATTTCAACACATTAACAAAATTAGAAAGTATGCAATAATACAACTTACTGTACAATTAAATAATAATTAATAATACAATTAAATACTGTAGAAGAAACATGTAATTTTAACATGACCAATTAATAAAAGATTAGGAGCCTTAACACATGCACTAATACTTGTTCAAAGTCCAGATCCTATCCTAATTTTTATCCACTGCAAATGTAACTTCATACAAGGCAGTTGTCAGTTTTCAAATGTCTCTGAAAATGTCCAGAACCAGCCTTCTAAATAAAGGACAACTCAAATAAACACAACTCAATTTATATGAATATGAGCTGCACGCCTAGATTGGGCAGATCTACCACTATACTACTGTATTCCCCTGCTGTGAGATTCTCCAGTTCATGTGCTTCTGCTCCATTTTCCTTCCACCTGCTCGTCTGTTATCTTCTCTCCTCCCACCCCCATCCTTCTCTCTAAAACTTTTCAGCTCCACCTTCCTGGATTCCACTGCCCAATTACCGTCTCTAGCCTTTGTTTTACAAGTTAACATGGGGAGAAGGTTCATAAGAAGTCACCTGAGTACATGATTCACTCCTAGGTAGCCCCTCCTGGGAAAGCAGAATTAGCATCAAAATACAACACCAGGGCAATCCACAACAGTCTCTATATACAGTAAGCACATTTGCTATGGGCTGCATGTGTAAATTTACAGGAAATACAAAAGCATGCATAGAGGCAAATTGTGACAACTTGTTTTTTGGATAATGATTATCAATTTTGCCTGAAAATTTTCCACATGTAATAGGCCAAATATCAGCATTCTGCAATAACCAATTTAATTGCGGTTTGGAATAAGGAATAAATATTTCATCCGATTCTTTCCCAAAATACTTTTGTGATTTTGTCCTACAGTTTTGTACTGTCAGAGCAACAGCTTCATAATAGGGTATTAAAAACCAAAGGCTTGTAGTAAAACTCCTTTAGAGGGATCAGCTAATGAAATACCATCCATATAATGAATAATATACACTGAAAGACTCAAAGTCCTAACTTCTTGTATTGAAGCAGCAACATTGTTTTACATAATGTAGGGCTATTAGCTTTAGGCAAAACTTTCCAGTGATATTGCTTCATGGGCTTTTCAAAATTACAAGCAGGCACACTAAATGCAAACCTCCCACAGTCAGCAGGATGCAAAGGAACAGTATAAAAATAATCCTGAAACCCATAATAATTCTATATGCATTTCCTAGAATGGCAGTTGGAGTAGGCAAGCCAGGCTGTAAGGCTCCCACAAGCTCCATAGTTTCATTAACCTTTCGAAAACCCTGCAACAATCTCCACCTGCCCGATTGCTCCTCCTAATTACAAATATGTGTGAGTTAAAAATCCTGAACCTGTGATCAAACTGCAAACTTCAACCAATGGAACACTGGCAGTTCTACCACAATCTTTGAGTTTCCCTTGGACCACCATACCACAACCACAACTTTGGAAATCAAAACTCAACCTCCAACAAACGATCCAGTCTCTCCAAAATCAGTATCAAGTGCATCAACACCCATGCTGCAAAGTTTGGCTGCCAGTTCCTGCACACAAATGCCCGACAGTGCAGCCTCCAGTACTTCACCAAAGAGACACTGCCCCGAATCCTATCTTTTATAAATTTGGTTTCTATGATAAGAATTACATAAAATGTTATCCTAATTAGAGATATCTTTAGAGATCTGTTTCCTTGGTTAAGCTCATGCCACATGTTGTCGTTCTGAATGAATACAACCCTGAGTTACCAGTTTTAAGTCAACTTTCTGTTACCAATGTTACAAAGTTTTTAATCATACTCAGTAACTTATAATAATCTATAACCAAGACATGCAGAACATATTTATACATTTAAAAACAGTCAGAAACAAAAATGAGGTAGCTACACACATTTACTTATTTAGACCAAACAAAATTCTTACTTTTTCTAGCTGTAATATCAAGGGAGGAGCACCTTGTTACCTGCTGAACCCAATAATCACAATCACAGAGATTTTTCTAGGAAAATAGCCATCAGCTCCCTTACCATAGAAGCTAAGAACCAGCTGGCCCCTTTAAGAGCAGCTAATGCAGACAATTAGCTCCTGGCAAGGCTTCTCAAGCTGAGCTTGACTCCTAGTTACAGGTGCAGGGCTCCAAAGGCCAATTAAGACTGATTTTTGAGTTAAAACTATATCAAGATTTGAATGACCAGCAGATAAAGTTTTAACCATTTTTTCTTTTGAACATAAACCACAGTGCAACAATCAAACAACAGATGGAAACCAGACTTAAACAACAAAACAGGAATACAGACTTAACATAAAATAGTCAAATTTTGACAGATATGGATAGATTGGCATGCCAAGGACAGACAATAGACAGAGAAGGAAGAGAAGTAGATGATGTCCCACCAAAGGGACTCAGATATCCTACCTAAGAGACCCAGAACCAGAACTAAGGTTTCCTCCTGTAGGAGCCAGAGAGGAGGCAGGACTAGGAGATCTCTGAGACAGCTTACATTCATTTTCCTTCTCTTTGGCCAAAGCATTCCTGGATATGTGGGGAGGACTGCTTTTCTCAATCCCATTCTGTCTCTCGTCTAGGATGTAAACTGTCTCTAATCAGGGTCCAACAAGTTAAAGCATCTATGAGAATTATCTTCAATTCTGTAGATTTTAGCATAACTCTAAACACATATATACACAAAAAACATTTTACCATTACCTTGTCCCTTTTTACAAGGTTTATTCACCTCTGGCCCAAATCTACTTTCCTCTTCAAATTTCCTCCCGGGGTGTCCTTCACTGCACTCTGCTTACTGGAGCTCCAAAGTTGAGGAGCCATCTGACCAATCCAGTTCAGTCAGTCAACAGGTTCTCCAGGGTGGGAGCGAGGCAAAAAAAAAAAAAAGGCCATTAGATCACACTGTAGCATGACCCCAGCCAGTTCTGAGGCTGAAGTGGGTTTGTTTCCAGTCTGCTTTTATACTACTTTAAGTACATGCAAAATGATAAGATCAGTTCTGGGTCAAGGAACAAGCAAGGCAATAAACAAAGTCTCATAAGCACCTTTCTAGGGGCTAGTCAGGATGATGAAAACAAAAGGAATGCCTCAGCTGAGCCTGCTCTGAGCTTTGCATTAACTCAAATGCTCTTAATCAGATTCCTGCCAAGTGTCTAGAAGCAGCCCCCAAAAGCTCTCCACAACTCAATATGATATTTTCTAATTCTATCCATTTGCCTACAAATTTCATGATTTCCTTTTTCTTTATTATTGAATAGTCTTCTATAGTGTATATGTGCCGTGTTTTCATTTTGCACTCATGAGTTTAAGGACATTTAGCTTATTGTGAATAGGGCATCAGTGAACATGGCTGAACAGGTATTTGTGAAGTATGAGTCTTTTGGGCATATGTCAAGGTAGTGGTCTAACTGAGCCATTTGGCAGATTTGTTATTAGCTTTTGGGGAATTCTCCACACTGATTTTCAGAGTGCCTGGACCAGTTTGCCATCCCACCAACAGTAGATAAGTCATTTTATTTTTCCCCATGCACATCCTCCAGCATTTGTTATCCGCCATTTGGTAATCATTTTAACTGGGGTAAGGTGAAACCTTGGAGTTTCCCTAATGCAAGTGATATGTTTTGAGATGTTTCTTAGTAATTTTTGTCTTATTTTGAGAACTTTCTGTTCAGATCCCCTGCCCATTTTTTGAATGGGTCATTTGTTTCTTTTTTTTAAACCTTTGGGGTTTTTTTTGGAGTTCTTTATATATTTTGAATATTCTCTGAAGTTACATAGTTGGCAATGATTCTTAATCTATGGGCTTGCTCTTTTTTTTTTAAAAATAATTTATTTATTTATTTATTTATTTATTTATTTATTTTTGAACATGAAATGCTTTTTTATAGCATGTTTTACAAGGGGAGGGGGTAAGAGGGGCCAGGTGGTGGAAAAGTACAAAATCTTCTTGGCCTGTGCCTTGAAACATGTCATGGTCTATACGGTACACTGCCTTGAATTATGATCTACCTGCTGTTCTTCAGAAGATATGGTACACTGCTTGAGTTATGGTCTCCCTGCTATTCTTAAGAAGACATGGTACTCTGCTTTGAGTCTATCTGCAGTTGCTAAGCAGGATCTTGCAGTTGCCAAGCTTCAGAGGACATTGTGCAGGTGGGGAAAGGTAGGGGGTGAGGGTAAGGGCGAGGGTCCTGGCTTCTGGCATCTCCCCCTTCTCTGTTTAGTTAGAGAAGGCATCTTATGATCAATCCCAACTATGTGAATTTTGAATTTGGATGTCTAATTATGGGGGGTCTTAGACAAGTTCACAACCCCAAAACACTGATGTGAGACGAGTCACATCGATGGTCGAAGGCTTTAGGCTTTCGACGATGGGCAACGTCAAGGGACTCCGCTGTGGGTGAAAGGAGGGTGAGAGCCCTGTCTTAGGCCAGGTAGGCTGCACCCACTCCCAGCACCATGCACTCCTTTTCGGCTGCATTGGGTGGGCCCCTGGGAAGTGGACCTACAATAATCCCGTCATTGGGGTAACTCACAGCCATCCTAGTCCCTTGTAAATGTTCAATTTACCAACCATTTGTCAGTTTGGGGTGTAATATTGTCATAAAGGAAGGCTCCCCAATGTTAGCAGCCATATCAAGGGCGGCCTTGGTTTAGGAAAAAGCCAATTTTTGTTGTGGTGATCAAGAGGCCAAGCTCTCTAGCGAGAGAAACGGGGGCAAAGCCAGGCATACCAGGAACCCTTCTGGAGGGCGTGGAAGTCTAGCGGTCGACCGTAGGGGGAGGCAGGGGAGCTGGCAGCTGTGTCAGTCTCCTGCGGAGTCACTTCTGGATCCTCTTCAATTTTCGGCTGATGGTAATGAACTTCAACCGTCTTCTTGATGTCAGCATCAACCTGGTTCCGTGGATGACAGGTCGCGGGTGACGATCTCTGTCTCGCTCAATCTTGATGTCCTGCACACATCCTCTCAATGAGGGTCCGTCCAGAGGGGTCCTTGCCTCGAGCGCCACGTCTGGGTGCCACTTGACCCGACCGGCAGGCCCTAGTTATTCGTGGGGGCGAGGAGGACTGCAACCTGCTATTCTTCAGAAGATATGGTACACTGCTTGAGTTATGGTCTCCTTGCTATTCTTCAGATGATATGGTACACTGCTTTGAGTCTATCTGCAGTTGCCAAGCAGGATCTTGCAGTTGCCAAGCTTCAGGGAACCTTGTGCAGGTGGGAAAAGGTAGGGGGTGAGGGTAAGGGCGAGGATCCTGGCTTCTGGCTCATCTGGATTAGAACTTCTAATAGCAGGCATCACGGGTGATTCATTTTTACCTGGGATGCTGCGTGAGTTCAAGCTCCTGGGAGTCCCTGTTTCTCTCGGTTTTCTGGGGTTGGGTACGGAGCTGCCGCCTGCGACCTACTCTATGCTCGGGCCCAAACCGGAAGTCGGGCTTGCTCTTTAAAATTTATTTCTTTACTTGTGCAGAAACTTTCTAGTTTAATGAAGTCTCAGTTTTCTTTCTTTTTTTTTTTTTTTTCTGTTTTTTTGAGACAGGGTTTCTCTGTGTAAGCCTGGCTGTCCTGGAACTCACTCTGTAGACCAGGCTGGCCTCAAACTCAGAAATTCATCTGCCTCTGCCTCCCAAGTGCTGGGATTAAAGGCGTGTGCCACCACTGCCCGGTGAAGTCTCATTTTTCAATAGTTACCTTAATTCCTGGCTGAATGGTTTCTGTTCAGAAAGTTCTTTCTTACATCTATCATGCACAATTTAGATGGTTTGGCTGAGTCTAGAAATAGATTTCTTTAGATTTTCCAGCTTAATGGAGAACAGGTTTTTCGAATATTTCCTTACAGTCTAAGAACTAGTTCTTAGATCCATTGATTCTTTTCTTTGTATATATTTTTTTCTATTTCGTTGGTTTAGACTTTGACTCATATTTTTTTGTCTTTTTTTATTTTTTGACTTTGACTCATATTATTTCTTATTATTTCTTGCTGCCAACTGAGTTTGGATATGGTTTGTTCTTGCTTTTCCTTTTTTTTTTCTTTCTTGAGTCAGGGTTTCTGTGTGTAGCCCTGGCTATCTTGGAACTCACTCAGCAGGTGCTTCCTATTGGCTTGTCCTGAGATGCCTCATCTACATGAGGGGGCAACCTGTGTGTGCTGCCCCTATATGACTGATGGCCACAATTATCTCTGTGGAGGACTGTGGCTATGTGACTGGGCCTGGACTTGGGAACAGGCAAAGCTCCTACTCTCCCTTCTAGGTCTCTGGCGTTTCAAGCCCTAGCTTGACCTTACCAGGCTTCCTCTCACAGTCCACAGCCCCACAGACTATCTCGGCCTTTGTTGGAGGAACTTTAGACTCTACACCCCTATTCTTCCATACCCAGGTGCTAAGGAACCTACTCTATTTCCAGGTGTACTAAGTGGTTATGTGTGTCAACTTGACACAGGCTGGCGTTATCACAGAGAAAGGAGCTTCAGCTGAGGAAATGTCTCCATGGGATCCAGTTGTAAGGCACTTTCTCAACTAGTGATCAAGTGGGGAGGGCCCATTGTGGGTGGTGCCGTCCCTGGGCAGGTGGTCCTGATTCTATAAGAAAGCAGGATGAGTAAGCCAGAAAGCACCACTCGCCATGGCCTCTGCATCAGCTCCTGCCTCTAGGTTCCTGCCCTGTGTGAGTTCCTGTCCTGACTACCTTTGGTGATGACTTGTTTCTTGATTATGGTGTTTTATTGCAGCAATAGAAATCATGACTAAGACACCAGGCATCAGCCGGGCAGTGGTGGCACACGCCTTTAGTCCCAACACTTGGGAGGCAGAGGCAGGCAGATTTCTGAGCAAGGCTAGCCTGGTCTACAGAGTGAGTTCCTGGACAGCCAGGGCTACACAGAGAAACTCTGTCTCGAAAAACAAAAACAAGAAACAAAACAAAACAAAATTCTGATGTTTTTCTATTTAGATTACCTGTTTATTGGATAATGTCCGGTATTGGAATCATTTACTATTTGTGGGTTGATGTTAATCTCTGTGTTTAAAATCTATTAGTACTTTTTTTTTTTAAAATGGCATGAGATTCACCAGTGTTTGGTATAATCCTGTATATTTAGGATTGTATTGGCTTCTTGGTTAAGAGTTCCCTTGGGTAGAACAAAGTGTCCTTCTTTACCTTTTATGAGTAGTTTTAGTTTGAAGTCTATTTTGTCAGATACAAGGATAGAGAAGCCTGCCTGCTTCCTGGTCCCATTTGATTGGAGTACTTGTAGTTTATTCTTTTACTCTATGATGCCTGTCTTTAAAGTTGTATTTCTTGTAAACAACAGATAGACGGATTTTGTTTCTTGATCCATTCAGTCTGTGGTTTTTGTTTTGAGAATCGAGGCCAGTTATATTTATGGTTATTATTGAAATGTATTAATTTTAGTCACTGTGTTGTTGGTTCTTGGTGGTGTGTTTTCAGTAGTATCTTTTGCCTTAATAATTATGGCTTTGTACTTCTTTCCACGGACTCTTGGTTGTGCTGATTCCTCTTGGTCTTTTAGTTTTTTAGGACTTGAATGCATTACTCAATTCCACTGGCTTTTGAAAGTTCCATTAAAAAATCAGCTATTATTCTTATGGGCTTTCCTTTATATAGTTCTTGTGAGTGTGTTCTTGTTCTCTTGCAGCTTTTGATAACAATTGTACTGGCTGGTTTTATGTGTCAACTTGACACAAGCTGAAGTTATCTCAGAGAAAGGAGCCTCAGTTGAGGAAATGCCTCTGAGACCCAGTTGTAAGGCATTTTCTCAACTAGTGATCAAGGGGGGAGGACCCAGCCCATTGTGGGTGGTGCCATCCCTGGGCTGGTAGTCTTGGGTTCTATAAGAGAGCAGGCTGAGCAAGCCATTAAGCAATAGCTCTTCATGGCCTCTGCATTGGCTCTTGCTTCCTACCCTGTATGAGTTCCAGTCCTGACTTTCTTTAGTGATGAACAGCAAAGTGAATGTGTAAACTGAACCCTTTCTTCCCCAATTTGCTTCTTGGTCATGATATTTGTGCAGGAATAGAAACCCTGTCTAAGACGTTTATGGCTAGTCTTATGTTGATTTGACGCACAAACTAGAGGTGTCTGAAAGAAGGGAACCTTAATTGAGAAAATGCCTCCATAAGATTCAGCTGTAAGGGCTGGAGAGATGGCTCAGAGGTCAAGAGCACTGTCTGCTCTTCCAGAGATCCTGAGTTCAATTCCCAGCAACCGAATGGTGGCTCACAATCGCCTATAATGGGATCTGATGCCCTCTTCTGGTGTCTGAAAACATGTACAGTGTACTTACATATATAAAGTAAATAAATCTTTAAATTTCTTTTTTAAAAAGGATTCAGCTGTAAGGCATTTTCTTAACTAGTTATTGATGGTCAAGAGCCCAGCCCATTGTGGTTCCTTTCCTGCGCTGGTGGTCCTGGGTTCTATTAAGAAAGCAAGCTGAGCAGGCCATGTGAAGCAAGCCAGTAAGCAACATCCTCCATGGCCTCCACATCTGTTCCTGTATCCAAGATCCTACCTTTTGAGTTCCTGTCCTGACTTTTTTTGGTGATGAACAGCAATTTGGAAGTGTAAGCTAAATAAACCCTTTCCTTCCCAAAGGGTTAGGGGGAAACTTTTTGGTTATGGTGTTTGTTGTAGCAGTAGAAACACCAAGACAATGTACTATGGGGATTTTCTTTTCTGGTCTTGTCTAGTTGGTATTCTGTGTGCCTATATTTCCTAGGTTCTTTATTGTAGTTTTAAGATTTTTTTCATATTTCTTATTTGGTCTAAATTCTCTACTTTATTTTCAAAACCTAATATTCTGTCTTTTGCATTTTACTTGTAAGGATTTCTCTTGAGTCTTCTAGTTGGTTAACTGGGCTTTTCAGATTCATCTTCATTTCATCTGAGTCCTCTTGAGTGATTCTATCTCAAGTCCTGTAATTTCTTCATAATTTCCACCAGCTTTATGTTTATGTTCTCTTGGGTATCATTCAGGTGTTTGTTCTTCAGTTATTTCTCCTTAATTTCATTGAGCTATTTCTTTCTGTCATCTTACAGTGTTTAAATTATTTGATGTTTATGATCTTTTAAATTCTGTTGTCTGGGGCTCACCTTGGCAGACGTTTCTACAGCACTGGTAGGTTTTGGAGAGGAAATACTAGCTTGATTTTGTTTTTCCATATTTGAATTTTTGCAATAAGACCTGGGCATATGGATTTCTTAGTTTTATGTCTAATGTGGACAGAGCATGTTGGGACACAAGAAAGGATGTACAGACAGGTTAGCCCTAGAAGTAAGAAATGGCTTAGGTAGAAGGACGTCAGGTAGGTAAAGTGGACTGGCCTGGTGCAGATTATGTGTTGTGGTCCAAGCCTGGAGTGTGAGGTAGATATGGCTAGGTGGAGAGGTTAGATAATGTGTGGGAGGAGGGGCTTATAGGTTGGGAATAACAGGGCAGGTCTTGGCAGAGTCCTAGAGGTTGGTGGAGACTTACACAGGGGTGCCTAGATTAAGACCAAGGCACTTGGCATGGGACCCAGGTGGGTTGGGTGTGGGGAGAGTATGTAGACGGGTATGTAGAGTTTTCTATTTATTCTTTTTCTTCTTTCTTCCTTTCTCCCTTCCTTTCTCCCTCCCTTCCTTTCTCCCTCCCTTCCTTTCTCCCGCTCCGTCCTCCTCTCCCGCTCCGTCCTCCTCTCCCGCTCCGTCCTCCTCTCCCGCTCCGTCCTCCTCTCCCGCTCCGTCCTCCTCTCCCGCTCCGTCCTCC
>NW_021620795.1:2050565-2071212 GCF_004785775.1 Grammomys surdaster | reverse complement strand
CATTTTCAACCCCCCCGTTGTTTCCCCAAAGACTCTCCTGGATGTTCCTCCCTCTCCCTCCGCCCCCCCCCCCCCCCGCTCCATTTTCTTATAACTTGAACACTGAAGTATTGAGTTATTTCTAAATTCTTTTTTAGGTTTTATTTTTCATAGGAAAATCTAAAATCATGCAGTATATTCTTTTGGGAAACAACTTTGGGGTTGAAAATGCATAAATACTAAAGCAGTATTTATGTATATTTTATATACACATGCTTGTAGTATGAGCATCTGGGATGCTAAAGCAGGAGAATTGTGGCCAGCCTGTGCTGCAAAAACTGAAAACAAAGACCACCTCTTATAATGTGCCATGTTCTGTTACAGACTCTATTCTTCATCAGTTATTTATTGTCCGATTCCTTGGTTCTATGGAGGTAAAGTCAGATGACCATCCAGATGTTGTCTATGAAACAATGCGCCAGATCTTAGCTGCTCGGGCCATCCACAACATCTTTCGTATGACAGAATCACATTTATTAGTCACTTGTGACTGTTTGAAGTAAGTAGTAACCCTCTCCAAACAAACATAGGAAAAATAATTTTTTAGTTTAGCCTAACTAAAAAGTTGTTTTCCAAATTTTTAATTATAGGTTAATTGATCCACAGACCCAAGTTACAAGGCTCACAGTGAGTTCTATGTGATTAAAGCTTTAAGTATCATTTGTTCATATATACATTTTATAGTTTGATATTAACCTAGTCCTATGTATCTTGGTGTGATGGTATCAATAAGATTGGTCCTTAGGCTGTAGTTGTATATGCAGCCAGCTCCAGAAAGTTCCTGAGCACTTGTAAAGAGTCAGCATGTTTTGGTGTTTTAACCCTAAAGATAGTTTTTATCCTTAGAGAGTTTATGTACCAAAGAAATTAGCAGCAGTTATCAAAACATGAACATAATTGTGTTGATTTTATAATTCTGTATTTCTTTGTAGGTGCAATTTAATCATTTATTGAGCAGATCATTTTTTGTACTTTATATCGGTAAATATGTTATTGAAAAATAATACTCAGTATTTAATAACCTCTTTTTGGTAAATTCCAAACCAAATGTGGCATTATTTGTTCCTAGATTATTATTCTATTGAAAATTTGTCCTTAAATTTCTTATATGTGATATTTTTAGAATTTATCTTGAGAGTTTATCATCTGAGTGTTGCTGTAATGATTTGGAAGATCTCATATTTATTGTATTTCTGTGGCAGTTTCCATTACCATGTGTAGTTCTGTATGCTACTCACCAGGAAAATAAACGACTTTTTGGATTTGTTCTCCGGACATCAGGTGGAAGAAGTGAGAGTAATTTGTCATCAGTCTGCTATATATTTGAATCAAACAATGAGGGGGAAAAGGTACCTGGCTTTCAAAATGTTCATTTTATAAAATACTTATCAGAGTCAGAGTGTTAACCTTAAATTTCTGGGGAAAGCTCTCAGGTTATCCCTAGTCCAGCTGAGTTGCTTGATGGAGCGTGCTTCTCTGGGGGAGCCACACTGATGGGGGAGCCTATCAGGTTCTGTAGATTATTGATAGCTGGTTCAGTCTTGCATCATTAACTTATCTTGGGAATGGAGTATATTCCTACAGTCATTTTTAGGTATCAATAATTCATACCAGTATCATTACCTAAATCCTTCATTCTCTGCATGACTTACTATTTCGGTAATGATGTTTAAGTTCTTGTGTTTTTGCTAACTTCTTAAATGAATACTGTATTAGCATCATTTCCTCTTCTCTCTCCCCTTTCCAATTCCTCCTGTGTCTGTCCTTCCTCAAAAATTCACAACTTAATTAGTATTATTATTATTGGAGTGTGTGTGTGTGTGTGTAACTTACCTGGTCCGTTTAGTGTTGCTCTTATATTCATATGTTTAGGTCTGACCACTTAGCATTGGATAACCTACTGGGGCTTGTCTCTGGACAAAACAGTCTTTTTCCTGTAGCTCTTCATCTATGGGTAGGGCCTTGTGAGATTTCCATTGGTATGTCAGTTGTTATCAATTTTTAGGACTTTTTTGGGCAATCGTATTGTTGAAATTTCATAGCTACAGCTTTCTTATGTCTAGAAGACACTATCTACAGCAGGTGTTCTGGTCTTCTGGCGCTTACAATCTTTTCAACTCTTTTTAAAACCACTCAGAAATCTTTATTCCCTAATAAGGTGACTTTCCCTTTTCCCATGCTATTCCTTCCATTGAGGGTTCTACTGAGCTTGGTATCATCTGTCAGAGGAAGGTCTTGGTCACTAGGTACCTGGTTTGGAGAAGGACTTCATGCCTCTGGGAGTTACTGGTCTTTGATGTTGGGAATAAGGTGGGGAGGGACACTTGCTGCCAGCATTCAGACCTCCATGATGTCCCCAGCTGGAGAAGTAGGGTAGTAGGGACTGGGTGTATCACCCCAGCCTCAGCAGCCTTGAGGGCCTCAGGGATCAGGCTTCCAGGATAGCACCAGAGAAGCAACTCTGGGAAAGGGCTCCTGAGTGGTGGCAGGGCTTGGGGAAAAGTCAGGGGTGGAGGGGATTGCAGTAGGAGGGTGGTCATTATGTAGGCTGAGCCTGGAGAATTGGGTGGCTATGTTAAATGCCCTCAGACAGGCACTGCTTTTATAAGGGTTCTCTGGGGCCCAGGCCCAGAGTCACCCAAGTGGTGACCTGTGGGTTATGTTGTAGGATCATTATGGTTTGGGGTCCTGCAGAAATAGGGTCAACTCTTTTTTATATGATTTTCCCTTAGCTTTAAGTGTGTAGGGATTGTGCTGTAGATAAGTTAGTTGTATCAGTTGGGCTTGGGCATGCTACAGTTACTTTATCTGGTGATCTCTATCAGTAGTGAGTCTGATACAGTGAGAAGTAGCATGGACACATGATGGAGATAAAAGCCAGCAGTACCACATCATCAGCTCTGAAGGAAACATGCTGACATTCTTTGGGGTTGAAATATTCTTATTTGAAGCAGTATGTTATCTTATATTATGAAACTAGTTATGTCGTCCATTTGGGTATTTGAAATTTTTAGTGTAATATAAAACTATTTAGTTTAATATAAAGGTTTTACTTTTTCCTCCTTTTAGATTTGTGATTCTGTTGGATTGGCAAAACAGATAGCTTTGCATGCTGAACTGGTAAGAATCGGCCACTTATTTTCCAAGGATGTCTAAGCTGAAGCAGTGTAATAAAAGCTCTCTTATGCCTGCAAGTGGTGGCGCACGCCTTTAATCCCAGCACTTGGGAGGCAGAGGCAGGTGGAATTCTGAGTTTGAGGCCAGCCTGGTCTATAGAGTGAGTTCTAGGACAGCCAGGGGCTATACAGAGAAAGCCTGTCTTCAAAAACAAACAGCTCTTTTTTTTTTTTTTTTGGTCTTTCGAGACAGGGTTTCTCTGTGTAGCCCTGGCTGTCCTGGAACTCACTTTGTAGACCAGGCTGGCCTCAGCTCTTTCATACTAGCAGTAAATAAAGTTGTTTTGCTAAACAAGATTAACAGTATGTGCTATTGCTTGTATAGCATTGAGAATCTGGAGCCAGGCAGTGGCACACACCTTTAATTCCAGCACTTGGGAGGCAGAAGCTGGTGGATCTCTGAGTTCAAGGCCAGCCTGGTCTATAGATTGAGTTTCAGGACAGCCAGGGCAATACATAGAAACTCTGTCTTGAGAAAACAAACAAAAAAGCCCCAGCCAAACAAACAAACAAACAAAAAAAGAAGAATCTGGACTAATGTGTGCTGTAGAACGAAAACTATTTGTATGCCTAATGAAAAAGTACTGAAAAGTTACAAAGTTCATATTGATTGAAATGTATAAAATTTAAAGTTACTTTTTATTTAACGTATTTGTTTTATTTATCCTCTCCCGTTTTTAGGATCGTAGGGCATCAGAAAAACAAAAAGAAATAGAGAGAGTAAAAGAGAAACAGCAGAAAGAACTCAGCAAACAGAAACAGATTGAGAAGGTATGTAGTCCTTTATGTAGTACTGATGACGACTAATTGAACACTGTGACTTTCAGATTTTAGTTTCCAAGTGGAAGTTCATTTCTGCTTGCTTCATTGCATAGCAGGAAAGAGTTGATATCCGAATTGTGTGGAAGCAGCTGTGACATATAACACAACTTGCTCTTAAAGCAACAAACCAGAATTTTCATATACCAAGTAGGGGTCTCTCTACAAAAGTTCTTTTGAGACTTTTAATAGTTGTAGTTGTCTTGTTGAAAGCCATATTGACTGTGGGAAGGAGAAGTAGGTTTTTTTGGGTATTAGCAAGAGTGATACTCATATACACATACACACACACGTACACATACACACACACATGTACACATACATACCTATGAACATGTGCATGTACACATCATTCAGCACAGATTGGTTCTGGAAACCTGACGGGTGACAAGAAATGAAGAAAGGATGGATACTGAAGAAAAGACAGATTCACAGAAAAGCTGGGATGGGTTCTTTTTGTGATGGAGTAGCGCCAACTACTACTACACAATAACCCCCAAACTCAGATTTTCTTATGCACAGCTCTGGAGGGAGCATTTTCAGGTCAGAGTCATTCCTGTGGTAGGAGGAGGGAAAACGAAGCTGTGCTTGCTAGTTTTTGCATACACTCTCAACATCTGCACACAGACCAGAGAATGGCTTTGGCACTTTCCATGTGTTTGAGACACTGTAGTCCTTGACAAGGCCGTGCTCATATCAACAGTGCAGTCACTCAGGCCTTCCTCCATTCCTCTACAACACACTTTTAAAGGAAGTTTTGGTACTAAGGATCAAATCTACAAAAGAGTAATTAAAAGTATACAGTTTTCACAGGCAAACCTTGATTAGGTGATCCACAAGATTATAGGAGCTTTATCAAGGGTGTGGCATCGATGGTAGGAAAGGAGGGAAAGAAGAGAGAAGATAACTGGGGAATATGAATGTGAAGAGGGCCCTAGGAACGGGAAGTGAGCTGGATATGCGGCTGAGAAGAGAAAGTGGCAAAGACAGCTTAGGTGGGGGAAGTGACAGTTGATTTAACAAGATAAACAGAGCAGGAGTAGAGAAGATCTGGAGAGGAGTGTGGAGTGGGGTGCAGAGTGACCAGGGCACTGACTATGAGAGTGCTTACATGGTGTATGAGAGGGGACAATCAGAACTCGGCTATTAACCACAAAAAAAGGGGGTGGGAGTGGGGGCAGGGGGGAAGGTTAAAAAGAAAAATTTTCTTTTTTGCATATTTGCTTTTTGGGGATTATTCAAATCACTCCAAAATTCATGCTGGTGTTTCATTTGTTGACTATAGCCTTTCTTTTCATTAGATTATCAGAATTAATGCATGTGACAGGATTGGAATAGCTCTCAAGTATAGTAAAGATCATAGGAATCTGCATAGTTTTTTTATTGACTGCTGACAGTTAAATTTAGTTTCTTTTTTTTTTGTCTTTCCACCAGGACTTGGAAGAACAGAGTCGGTTGATAGCTGCCTCCAGTAGACCAAACCAGGCTGGAAGTGAGGGCCAGCTTGTTCTCAGCAGTAGCCAGTCGGAGGAGAGTGATTTGGGAGAAGAAGGGAAAAAAAGAGAGTCAGAAGCATAAACTTGTTGTTGCTTTTTGATTTCCCCCTTTCCCTGGAATGTGGTACAATGTATCCATGCTAAAGATCAAGGAAGAGATTAAGCTTTATATTTGCGTGTTTCGGCCTCATTTAAAAAGACTGAACTTGATAACAGGTTATATCGAACATTTTCCCCTTAAAAATAAAATACTATGCATTATCATCCAACTCTGCTCTCCTAAACAAGACCTGCTTACTTTTCTGTAGTAGATTGCTGAGGAGTTACACTTGCTCAAGATATTTTTCCTTTAAATTGTGAACATTTTATCTTGCACTATAATTGGCTGTCTCCCTAAGAAATCATTTATTCAGATTCTGACATACATGTTTGTACTCTCTCCCTTTCATTAGGAATGTCTTATTGGTAGTGAGGGAGTGTTCAACTGAATGAACTTAAAATCTTTTGTGTGGAGACTTCTACAAGTTTGCAAATGTTCTAACATTGAGTGTGCAATAGAATTTGTACAGAATCACTAGGACAGGTCCAGGTGGTGCTGTTGACTTCAGTATGTTTGGCTTGTTCATTGCTCTGATGTACTAGATCATGGCAGTGGGAGAGACCTCAAGTGTCTGTTGCTGTTTGATATGGTCCTTGGTGTTTCATTACCATCTTTTCAGTTCTCAGGTTGGGACTTTACTTATTGCTACAGAACAGTGAGGGTTAGAGTAAGACTTCAGAATTTATTGAGATTGTTGTTGTTCAGACATTTTATATTAGAATTGATGTGTAAAGGGAGTGCTGTAGACTGATATATTGTATTTTCTGTATTGTGAAATTTTTGACAATGAGTGACATTTCAAAAGATGTTCTATAACAATTATGTTTTACTGCTTAAATAAAAATGTGCAGCTTAGTTTAGAAAACATAATCTTTAAATTTCAAACTGAATCCCAGTATTTTCATAATCCCACATTTTGATAATGTATTAAATTGCCACTTTATATCTACAAAGGGAAATAACTAATTTATGAGTGTAGAATAATTTGCACTAATTACTGTAAATACTTTTACTTTTCAAATGAGTAAAAGATCTAATTCCATGAAAGACTAAAAAAGAATTGAACACCTCATAGAGTATAGGACCAAGGACACAGTTAGCTTGCTACCAAGGTTGACATGTCAAAACTTTCTTTACTCAGATTTTAAACTCTGTTTATAGATTTTATTTTCATGTGTTCTACATGAAAAGGTGTATATATACATATGTATACAGGTTAAATATATTGATTAGTTTTACATAGTCATACATTTATAGATTTTCAAGAGGTTAACCACTAATTTCACAAGTAGTCTTCTTTGTTCTGAATTAGAAGTGGTTTCTGTTTTAGTTTTCAGCATATAGCTCAGCTTCACAGTCGAAGTACACTGTTTTCTGTAGGAACAAGATAACGATATATATAGGATCATGATACTCTTTTTATCCGTGTGCCAAATGGGACTAATGGTTATTTAATACTCTTTAAAGTCTTATGTCACTCAAACATGCAGTTAATAATTATCAGTTTATGGAGTGCATTTGGCTAACGGTCTATTTTGGGCTTACTAAAGGGAATGCTTTCATAGTAGTGTTTCCTTGTTAAACTATAAACTGCTGTGCTTAGAACTTGATTAGCAGTGGCAAGTCTTGCTTTTAAGACTTTCTTTTTGAGATTGGTAAGGTTTCTGGTTTTTGTTGTTGCTATTTTTTTGTTTTTGTTGTTTGTTTGATTTTGGCAGTGATAGGGATCAACCCCAGGGTCTTACTAAACTACCACAGAGCCACACCCTCATCTCATGTTTTCAGTTTCATGAAGTCTTTTCTTGATAGATGTCATGCTTACTTCAGATGAAATGAGTCCCATCAGGAGGCACTTTTATTTGGTTGGTGCTTTGCATGATAGCAAAATACTGATATTTGGATAAAAATTTAGGTCAGAGGTAAGAATTTTCTAATACTTAAGTCATGTTTTATAGGAATTCCCCCAGTTGCATTCATATCCACAGGTTAGACCAAAATGTGTTCCAATGCCCAGGATACATCCTGAGTAGATCAAACAGTTTCAGATGATTTAACTTCTGTCACTGTTGAACTGTGTGGAACTGTGCTCGTCGGCTCCCGTCCGCTCTCCTGCTGGGAGACGTCTGCCTGTGAACGGCTTCCTAAATGGTTGTGCAGGTCTTGCTCTGTTATACTGTCCTCCAGAATCTCTCTCTCCAGCTTTTTAGAAATTAACAAAATTGCTTTTTAAAAAAATGAAATTTAGCCTACCTAATTATACTCTGCATTCTTTGACCTATATTGACAGCACTTGCATAACTGTGGTAATAAGCGCAATAGAAATCACTCACTTCTGTGTCCTTGCTAGAGACTTGCTGAAGACTGAAACCGGCCATTTGAACAGAGTCCTTGAATCCCTGAAGCCAATCTTGTTTTCGCCATTATTTAATGATTACTTGGTGTTTAGTTTCAAAAGAATTCCTAGCTCCACAGTGTTGGGATGAGGAAGTTGCCATTATTTTTGAGAAAAGGATAATAAGATGTACGTAACAGTGTAGGTGACATGATTTTGTGCAGTGAACACACACGAGTACTGACAACAGGAACTACACTATTTACGTATAAACTGACAATGCTGGCAGACCCTTCAAGCTAGTATGTTATAAAGTCTTCTGACATATGAATGAAATGAAAAAATATTTGCTTTAATAACAGTCTCAGCATTTAGATGATACTTTAAACACATCAGTATATGTAGCAAGCAAACTTTTAATTTTGTTTTTAGCAAGTTTGTTTTATTTGAGATTTTTATTCTACATTAATAACAAAGATTTGAATCTAGGACTGTACTGAACTTTTTTTAATGATAAGGTGAAATGGATTTTAAAGGAAAAATTATTTAAAATTTTATTAATAGTCATGGGTAGCATAAAAATACTAATGTTAATCAAAATACTTCTAAAAGTATTTTTAAAATCTTCTTTAGGCTAATTCCTATGTATTTCCTTTCCAGGAATATTCTTAACAGCATAGGTTTATTAAGACTACAATAAGTGGAAGTTCGAGGTTAGGCCACACCAAGAGCAGTGTCTTCACTGATTTCTCGATTTCCCTTTGTTAATCAGGTGCTGTCCTGGAAAGGTTCTGCTCGTGCTGCCTCTTTTCACCGTCATGACAGATTCCATTCCTTTCATGGGCCTCTCCCTCTTCTTTTTCCACATGTTTTTTGATCCCAGCTCTCCTTTCTCTGGCCTTCTGGGC
This sequence comes from Grammomys surdaster, assembly GCF_004785775.1. Lineage (NCBI taxonomy): Eukaryota > Metazoa > Chordata > Mammalia > Rodentia > Muridae > Grammomys > Grammomys surdaster. The sequence goes on along the minus strand of NW_021620795.1, from coordinate 2,062,342 downwards.
CGCTGCTCTAAGTTTCTCTTCATGTTTCTCCTTTTCTAGACCTCTTTCTTTCTACTTGGGCTCGATACTTGGGCTCGCGTATCCACTGCTTCTCCAGCCTTCCGATCAGCAATGTATAGTGCTTCAGCCAGATTGGCAAATTTTTCATTTATATGGACCATCTAAAGTCCTCTTCCATCAGCAGCCAGCCGTTTATCTAATGGAACCCCTTAGAGTTCTTCCACTTGGAAATACAAGGAGGGATTTTCCACTTCTGCTGTTCCTTTACAGTCGTCTGCCGAGGAGGAGAGTGCATTACAGGTATAGGAGGGGACAGTGGTCCCCAAGGGATTTTCTTAACTAATTTTGAATCTTGGAGGCTCCGTTGGGTCTTTCTGCATTTCTACTATCCGAATAACCCTCTGTTTTGGCCCAGAATTGAATGCTACTCCTTCCTGAGATGGTGTAACTGGAGAGCACCATCTCTGAAGGAGGACTGAGGCATGTAAGCAGGATGGTTCATTCCTTCTGAGGTAGGGTTTTTCTGTGTAGTCCTGGGAACTTTGGAACTCTTTCTTTCTGTAGACCAGGCTGGCCTAGATCAGATATCCACTTGCCTCTGCCTCCCAAGTCGAAGGCAGCAAGGAGAGACCACTGTCCGTCCTGAACTTTTAATTAGTCTCTGGCTATACTTGTGAGTAACCAACTTATGTGAATACTATGGGATGAAATGATTTATGTGTAAGACTGCTTTGTATGTTTTGTGGATTTTGTAATGTAAGTAAATTGATTAATTCTTATTTCACTGATATTAACCAATTGTGCAGTGTACAATTAAAAATCATTTAGCATCTCTTTAAAATTGGATTTGTGATCATGGTATAGCTTGTGGAGCAGAGGACTTATTTTTTCATTTGTCAAAATAGGTATTTGCTGACAAGGCTTCAAGAAATGTGTTGTTGGATTTTTTAAAATGTATAATAAAGTCCATGATTTTTATACGGTATTTTTGTATGAAATATTTGATAGTTACTCTGAATTTTTTTCCTCAAAGTAATTTCAGATGTTTTCAATCTGGAGCTGGGAGATAGCACTGTATGCTCCTCTTCCATAGGCCTGAGTTCAGTTTCCAGCACCCACATCAGATGGCTCACACTTGCCTGCAACTTCAGCTTCAGTGGACCCAACACTTCCAACATTGATGGGCATTGTGCTCACATGTCACACGCTCACACATGCAATTCCCCACACAGACACACATGCATACATGTAATTAAAAATAAGACAAATATTAAAGTTTCTTTTAATCTATTGTAACACATTTGACCCCATTACAATTCTACAGGCCAAAGGGGAGTCACTTATCAGGAAAAGTTTTTTTTTTTTTAATAGCAAAGGAAAGAGACATAATTACTCCAGTAAGTTATTTATGATGTGTACTTTATGCACTTAGCCTACTTGAAATTCCTCTGGTTAAGAAGACAGGTTATTGTTTGCTCTGGCTTAAGTAGCTTGGACCTGTAGTTTTAATACTAATGGATTTATTCCGTGTGCTCTGTGTAGTTTATTATTGAACTAAGCAAGAACTTAGAATTTATATACTAATTTGAGTTTTAAAAAAATGTGTATATACTTGTAGGTCAAGAGAGTGGATGAAATTAACTAGAATTTTAAATTTACCTAAGTGCATGTATGACCTAAACAAGTCTTCAAGTTCACTAGTATTGCAAAAATTTTAGTGTAAAAAAAGTCTGTGTTTACTCAAGTAGCTAATGTAGCTATGGGTCCCTGTATTGGAAATCAAAGACTGTTAGTTGTACTAAAATGAACTATGCTGATGCTAAAAATATTAAGACGGATAGGAGAGCTTCAGTGTGATGGCTGACTGGGCTGCAGTGAGATGGGGCGCACCACCCTTCTGTGCCATTTGAACAAGATATGTGGCCTAATCAGCACCTGTATTCTTCCTCAGCTTTCCATACTTGCCTGTATATGAGTAAAAAACTTAAGTATCTTTTACTTATATACACTAGTAAAAGAATAACAATTTAAACATTCTATGCATGTAATATAGTATAGAAATAAAAAATTAAAACTGGCGTCATCTGTCGGTAGTGAGCCCATCCCTGTTCAGTACCAGCCTGTGTTGAGTGCAATAAACGTAAGTTCATTAATTTGAAAACACTTTAAATTCCTCAGCCAGGGATCACATTAATTGGTAAGTGGTAAACCATAACCAGGACTTTCCAGAAAGATGGCTAGTATTTTTCCCATCAGTGATAAAATTTCAATTTTGAGTTCTAAATTACCTTGCCTGTGTACTTGGCTATGAAGAAATGGTGTCAGAAGCTAAGTTTGCACTGGGATTGTGGTACAAGAACTAATTTCTGGGTCATGTAATAGGGTTACTTTTTATTCATTTGAATCAGTAAGACATACTCTGTACGATTACAAGAGGCATGGCCAGGGATGGTTGTGCACACTTAATTCTAGCATTCAAGAGGCAGATACAGGTCAGTCTCTTGAGTTCTAGGCCAGCAGAGCTATTTAAGAAACAAAAACCAAAACAAAACAAAAAAACCCGGCCAGGCAGTGGTGGCACATGCCTTTGATCCCAGCACTTGGGAGGCAGAGGCAGGTGGATTTCTGAGTTCGAGGCCAGCCTGGTCTACAGAGTGAGTTCCGAGACAGCCAGGACTACACAGAGAAACCCTGTCTTGAAAAACCAAAAAGCCCCTGAAAAACAGTGGTCAGAAGTGACATTTGTTGTTTTAAGCACAAAGAAATTGCATCTATATACTTACTATAAGATCAGCACACTATTAGGACTGCATGTATTTCAGTTACTTGAAGTTTGTGTTAGTTCTCAAGGTCTTGCCCTGTAGCCCAGCCTAGGATGGCCTTGATTTGAGTCCTCCTCCCTCACCTCCTGAGTGGTTTGGATTCTAGGCATGTGCCACTGTACTTGGATGAACTTTTGGTTTTTTGAGACAGGGTTTCTCTGTGTAGTCCTGGCTGTCCTGGAACTCACTCTGTAGACCAGGCTGCCCTCTAACTCGGAAATCTGCCTGCCTCTGCCTCCCGAGTGCTGGGATTAAAGGCGTGTGCCACTGCCTGGCAAAGATTTGTTTATTTTATGTGTATTAGTAAACTGCAGCTGTCTACAGACACACCAGAAGAGGGCATTGGGTCCCATTACAGATGGTTGTGAGCCACCATGTGGTTGCTGGGAATTGAACTCGGGACCTCTGGAAGAGCAATCAGTGATCTTAACCACTAAGCTATCTCTCCAGCCCCAGTTTTGATCTTTTAATTGCCTTAGTTTTAGCCGAGTGTTAAGACACTATGTTCAAAGCTACTTTTTTTTTTTTTTGAGACCATCTCATACAGCTGGAGCTTTCTTGAATTCACCGTGTAGTCAAGTGTGACCTTGATTTCTCTATCCTTCTGCCTCTGTCTCCCAAGAGCTGGGATTACAGGCATATACCACCATGCCTGATTTCAAAGCTACATTAAAATTTTTTAAATTTATTTTTGATAGTTTCACATGTATGTATTTTGATTATATTTACCATTACCCTCACTCATCCCCCTTACATTCCTGCCAAACCCTTTCTTTCCTGCCATGTGTTCCCTTTCTTATCTATCTGCCCAGTTCACTGGGTAATTATGGTTGCTTGCATGATCATGCAGACAGGGCAGCGCCGATGTGACCATCCCATACAAGTAAATAACTTACTAGAGTATGAACAGCTTCCAGGGTTACACCACTGAAGAAAGTGACTCTCCCTTCCCTTCGAAGCTGTCAGTTACCAGGAGCTCCTCTTCCAGGAATAGTGGGGCTTCATGATCTTTCCATAACCCATGGTGGAATTTTTTTTGTTGCTTTATTTAGAGAAAGTGTGTGTCTGTGTGTGTGCGCACGGGCACACACGTGTGCACGACATGGTGTGTATGTGGAGATCAGAGGACACTTGTTGGAGTTGGTTTTCTCTTGCTAATGGGGGTCAAATCCTGGTCTCCAGGCTAGTGTGGCAAGCACTCTGGTACTGTGATGAGATGTCGGTGGGCCCAAATCTTGTGCAGCTGCCCACAGTGTCTACACGTCATGAAGTCATGATGACCATGTCGTGTACAGTTTTCATAGCCACCCCTCCCCCAATCCTCTGGCTCTTAACAGTTTTTCTGCTCCTTCTGCCATGTGCTCTCAGCCTCGGAGGGGGAGATTATCAATGTTCTGCTTAAGGCTGAGCACGCGCCAGTTATTTGCATATTTTCACCAGTTAGGAGTCTCTGCCTTAATTGACACCACTGAAAAAAGAAACATCTCTGTCCAAGGCTGAGATAATTCATTTATGAGTATAACAGATTTAAAAGGCAGTTTGACATGTTCATTTAGCAAAACATCAGTAAGCTCCCTCCTAGGGCTCATGACCTCTGAAGTCTGGGGCTTTAACAACAGCAACATTCCCTGCTCCCACCCACAAACAGGATTATAGTATCAGATGTGAATTCCTTCATGTAGAGTGAATCTCATATCCAATCAGAGTGTAGTTGGTCAGTCCCAGGCTGGCCACGATTGCATCAGGGGCACATTCTGTCTGGCAGTGAGATACTCTAGCATGCAGAGTCCCCAGCTGGGTAAGGCAGTGGTGAGTCCCATTCCACCTCCAGTTAGTTTCGTAACTAACAAGTTGCACTACTAGAAAAGCTAGCCAGCTAGGAGATATTTTTGATATCTCTGTGTCCTGTGACCAGTGTGTGGTATCTTCAGCAGTGGTGTCTCGCTGAGTTGTGTGTAGTCAAGAACAATGATTATATGTATACAATAATTCAAACAGTATTCGAAAGTTTCCTGAAACTTCTGAACAACAGGTCGTAGGTCATATCCCACACAGAATGGCTTTTTAAACAATGTAGTCTACACTGAGATTTTAATTACTAAAGAAAAGAAAAATTATTTACAAGAAAATTGTTAAGGAAAATGATACAGATTATATCTTTTCCTCTAGAAGAGCTCAATCACCATATTCCTGTAGAATTTTCTTGTCCAAACAGGTCATATTCCTTGTAAAGGACGTAAGCTTTTAAGAGATTGGGCAGTGGAAGAAACGACATGAAGACAGGGCAGCGCAGACGTAACCGTCCCATGCACTTCCGAATCTTAAGGCGGCACAAATGCTGTAGAGAACGGGGGTTGCCTAAGACACAAAGAAAGGATTGCTTTGGTTTTGGTTTTTTTTTTTGTTTTTTGTTTTTTGTTTTTTTTGACCTGAGAGTTTAGTTGCAAATGTATTTGATATCTGTGTTAACAAGGTTTATATTTGGCATCCCTGTCTGTAGGGAAACAGCTCTTCCATCCTCATCATGGCTTCTGTGTAGACAGTTTCAGAACTACATCACTTGTGAGTCTGTCTTGTGAGGCTCAAATCCTTCAAGTACTTAAATACTGGCTCCCTCATCCTGTCTCTTGGGATTGGTTAAAAGCTCAAAGATCGCCCCAGGAGAAATGAGATTAAGAAAAAATTAATTTGATCTATGTGAACAAATCCGTATAGAAGAGTGTCATTTACTATGGTACCGGGTTAGAACTTAGCATTCCATCGCACTCTTGCTACACTTAGTTTACAGTTCCTGTGTGTAAATTATTCCATAGCCATAGCTTAAGTGGATTAGGGAAACATGTTACCTACCTACAAGTCACTAGATTTCATTTACTGGGAAGTGATGATAAGCACAGTAATTGTGGTTATGAATAGCATCGTTTTAAAGGAATACTATTTTACTATTCTCTTTTAGGTCAACCTTCTAATCAGAAGTGTTCTACAAGTAAAATAAAAAAACAGTATTTTGGTAAGAATTTTCTATGAGAAGGATACTCACTCAAGATAACATGTATTTCTGGCCAGAGCTTTTGCTTTTCCAGCACAGCTTTCAATTTTGAACAGATTTGAACTTGATCAACATAATCAAGCATCACACGAACAACTTTTCCAGAGAGATGCTGTAGCCATGACAAAGTTATGACTTCACAAAACTGTGAGGAAAACAAGCAGAAAGCAAACGAAAATCAGCACTGAGCACTGTGGTTGAACAGAGCAACAGCGTAAGTGCTATTGTGAGCTAAGCTCTGTCACCTGATTTCAGTGAGGCCTCAGAACCTCGCACGAGGCTGTGAGTGACAGATTGTTCTGTGTGTTTGTCACTTGGCTTGCTGCAACCAAGATTGCCTTGCCACTATCTGTGACCTTTTGGCAGCTCTAGCCATCAGATGTGAGTGGGTGTCTGAGCAACTACCCAGATACCCTCAAAGAAAAGCAAGACACAGGCAGCCATCTGGGCACCTGGAATGTGGAAGTGTGCTTCTGTTAAACACAAAGCTATGACACTGTCTGCTTGGAAGCTTACTTCTGGTTCTATAAGAGAAGCGAATGAGGCACTTTATCTTTTAAAAAACATTTGTTTATGTACATGCGTGTGTGCGTTCATGTGTGTTCATGTATCGAGGTCAGAGGACACTGTTACAAGGTTAGTTATCTTCTTCCAGTGTGGATTCCAAGGACCACACTCAGGTCATTAGGCTTGGTGTCAAGCCCCTTAACTCGGTGAGCCAACTTGCTAACCCTATTTTTGTTTTTTGAGATAGAGTCTTCGTGTTGCTCAGGCTGGCCTCAAGTAATGGTTCCTGGGTAGCTGGGACTGTATGTATGCCTTCTTGCCCAGATGCTACTTTATTAAAGCTTTTATTACTTGTTTTTGCATTTTCTATTATGTATAACCTAGATCTGATCCTGATGCTTGAACAATGACAATTTCTGTCTTTAAATAATTTATGAGCCCTTAGTCAAAATGTCCAAATGAGAATTATGAACTGTTTAAAAAATAATACAGATGGTGTATGTTTAAATGCCAGATCAGTGCACAAAGTAACTCTAACCCAGATTACCTAAAATAAAACCTTCCACTTCATCAAACTGTTTCAAAGTCTCCCATTCATCATCATGTTTTCTGATTTTGATAATATAAGTTCAGGTATGTATAAAACATCCATTATGTGCTAAGCATAGACCTAAAAGCCCATGAACAAATGAATAGCAGCTGTGAGGGGGCAAAAGAATTAAAAAGATAATTCTAGATAAATGCTACAAAAGAACCAATCTCCACAATAAGAGTGATTGAGAGAGGGACGGTATGTAAGGCCACCAGGGAAGGGCCTCTGGGAGAGGGCACTTGGAATGAGACCTGGAAAGTGGAAGAAGCCGTTAAAAAGCCCTGGAAGAAGTTGAAGGTGAGGGAGGTGGTGGAGGAGGGAAGGCAAAGTGAAGAGGTGCTGTGGGGTCTGTGGTCATCAGGAGGAGGGCCAGAGGAACCGGGATGAGCAGATCTGAGAGCTAAAAGAGAGAACCAAAGAAACCCAGTGATCACAGGCATGGGGAACTTAGAAACATTTTAGCTAAATAAATCATTCAAAGAAAAAGTAGCCAGAATATAAGAGTGGCTTTTGGAATATAAAACATGGCTTTTGGGTTGAACTTGTGAAACATCCTCATAGTTAAAACTGAAGTCACCTTTTCCTCTGATTTGTTTCTGTACTTCTCACATCTTCTCACTGTTAGGTTTAGTTATTTTATCAGAGTCTTCCAAACACGAGATTTTCCCAAGGACACATTGTGTGTCTGTTGTTACAGAACTAAGGCTACAAGATAATAAGGGCCTGCGGCCAGTACTGTGGGCTTACCATAGTATCTTTAATAACTGTAGATGTCCAGCCTTCAAAAGTACACAAACGATGAACCCTTTCCCCATGAGGACAATCAAAACATCGTTCGGTGTCATAGCCATAATTCAAGAGCATCCTGAGCATGACTTCGTCTTTCAATGTATACTGCAGTGCTGATGGGAAATGCAAAGGGTTAACTCGGCAGAAGTAATTGACGTTGGCCCCATGCCTCAGTAATAGACTTATGAGCTCATAGTTGCCCATCCTGAGAGCTATCTGTAGGCAGTTGACTGGGTCTTGATTGGGTAGAGCTCCAGCACTCAGAAGCAGCTTAACTGAAGAGAGGTCACCATTTGATACAGCAAAATACAAGGCTGACTTCCTTTGATCGTCATAATGTTTACGGATTCTCTGATCCAGCATGAAATTCACATCAAATCCAGCTCGAATGAGAAGCTCCAGGCACTGGGGGTGCGCCCCTGCTGCTGCACAGTGAACTGGGCTGATCCCACTCTTCTTGATGGCTGCAATGTCCGTGACTGGAATCAATACCTTTAGAGCTCTGAGGAAGAATTGCAAAATGCACTTTAGGTTGTTACGGTGCAGAGTCAACCTGCGTATGAGACTGTTTTCCCTACACTGAATGCTGTGTTAATCAGGCAGTATTTAAGTCCCCAAACATAAGTGGGAGCTTCTTCATCAAGAAACTCAGATGTCAAGTAAAATTTAGTAGAACCCCCTCTTTAGGTTAAAAACTCTATATTAGCTCAGTCACCTGAGACCTAAGGCGTTTCATATTTCCAAAGCAGTTCTTAACAACAACAGTGGCAACAAAACTAGTTATTAGGATTTCCTGTTATTTACAATTACAGAATTGAACTTACAAAAAGTGGCCTTTGTCAGCTGCCACATGGATGGGCAGGTGGCCTGAACTTTTAGGAATGTTGGCGTCAGCTCCATACTCTAGCAAGAGACTCACAGATTCTGGATTCCCTCCTCTAACAGCTTCAAGTAAAATGGAGGAAGAGTCAGAGGCCTGACTGTGAACATCAGCCCCTAAAAAGAAGAAGTCTCATTAGGCAAAGATCCTTTTCACTGTGTAGCTAAAGCAATCTTATTGTACCACTACATCTGCCGAAAAGCAGTTAGGGGCTGGACAGAGGGCTCAGCAGTTAAGAGCAATTGTTACTTTTCCAGAGGACCAGGGTTTGATTCCCAGCAACCACATAGTGGTTCACAACCATCAGTAACTCAACCTGTCCTCAACTTTAGGAAGAATCAGGGTGTTTTACTATGAACAGTCTCTAATTAACTAATGCCTCCTTTCATCAGAAGACATGGTAAATATAGTTGCTTATTAGTGCCGCTCTCCATGCGAGTGTGTTACGGGTTAGGGTGGCTTTTATAAGCCAGCGTAGAAAGAAAGCTGCCTCTTATCAAGTATTCCTACTGGAGTTCCAAGTGCCAACAATATATTAAACTACTCTGAAAGCCAACAGTACCACTATTTAGAAACTACTTTTATCCCATGGTTTTTCTTCCCTAACTAGTTTATATAGCTAGCACTTGAGAAAAGGGAGAGCATATTTTATATCATCTTTAATTCTTAGTGCTTTACTATAACAGGTGCTAATTGCGTTATTTTTATATTATGCATATGAGTGTTCCTCGGATGTATGTGCATCCCATGCTCACAGAGGTCGGAAGAGGCCATCAAATCCTCTGGAACTGGAGTTACTGATGGTTGTGACTGGGAACCAAACCCTGGTCCTCTGAAAGAGCAACAATTGCTCATAACTGCAGAGCCATCTCTCCAGCCCCTAACTTTGATAGCTAAAAGGACAAGTTTGTCAGTTGTAGGGTAAGTGTTCTTTAGATCTAGGGCAGGGACTGGGAGGGAAGCTGGGAGGTGAAGAAAAAAAAGATGTCTGCACTGATGTTAGAAGTCTCAGTGAAGCCTAGTACATTCTCAGCGTCTTTACAACTCAATGGAAGGATGTGTCTTTAGTTTAGAACAGACTCCTTATCACAAGGGCTGCACAAGGCCTTGTTCATAGAATGCGCTAAGCAATCTAATAAACAGTTATTGAGTATTCATTATGACATGGTCCATTTATCTATGTAAAAATTTCTAAGCTTGGGGCTGGAGTGAGAGCTCAGTGCTTAAAAGTGCTTGCTGCTCTTCCAGAAGACAGTTTCCAGTGCCCAGGTTGGGTGACTCACAACCACCTTTAATTCCAGCTATGGGGGTCCAATGCCATCTTTCTAGCCTTCTTTAACACATACTCGTGGCATATACACACATAGAGACACATGTAATTAAAAAGAAAATCTTAGCCAGGCATTGGGAGGCAGAGTTATGTGAATCTCTGGGTTTGGGGCCAACCTGCTCTACATGGCAAGCACCTGGACAGCAAGAGCTACATAGAGAGACCCTGTCTCAAAATCAAAGATAAATAAAAACAAAGAGTTTCTAAACTTCACAACCAACCTCAGAAGTAGGTTCTCATATCATTACTTAAAGGTGAAGCAACTCAGTATTTCTGGGTTAGCTTCCCCAACGGCGCACAGCTCGCAGACAAGCAAGGCAGTGAAGACTTGTGTGCACTTCTCCAGACTCAAGCTTACTTTCTTTTTTGGTTTCTGAGACAACGTTTTTCTGTGTAGCTCTGGCTATCCTGGGACTAGCTCTGTAGACAAGGCTGGCCTCGAACTCACAGAGATCTGCCTGCTGCTGCCTCCCAAGTGCTGGAATTAAAGATGAGGGCCAGGTAGCTGCTGTGGTCACACAGGGTGGCAAAACAGTGTGATTTAGAGTCAGATATAGCTTCATATTTTATTTATTTATTTATTTATTTATTTATTTATTTATTTTTATTTTTTTGGCTTTTTGAGACAGGATTTCTCTTTATAGCCCTGGCTGCCCTGGAATTCACTCTGTAGACCAGGCTGGCCTCGAACTCAGAAATCTGCCTGCCTCTGCCTCCCAAGTGCTGGGATCAAAGGCGTGCGCCACCACCGCCCGGGCAGATATGGCTTCAAATCCTGGCTCACTGGCAAATGAATCCTCAACCCACTTAACCAACAAATGCTAGTTTATCTGAAGGGTAAAAGATCTAAGATTTGTTGTTTTCCCTCCATCTCTGTGTTTAAATCAGGGATGCTAAGCAAAGGATTACTCTTAGGCTAGGGATGTAGTTTATTATCAGAGTTCTTGCCTAGAACACAGAAGACTTTGGTTTAAACCCCAACAAAACACAAGCGAGAGACAGAGAGACTCAGAGACAGACCAGACCCCTTTCCTTAAAGATGACAGAGCTCCTGTTTACTTTTTGATTTTCTAGTGAATAACTTTAGACGATCACATGTGTCAGGTATCCGGCTAAAATTCAACCGCATTTGTTGGAGATCTGCTATACAGGAGTATAGAAAAGAAATTAGCGTACAAAACACAGGGCTGCTCTGTAATGTGAGGGTATTGTCAGGTCTGTAACGTGAGGGTATTGTCAGGTATTGCAGACCTGGACTACATATTACTAAAAAATAAAGCTTCAGGACAAAAGGTGAAAAAGAAGGTGATTACACTGTTGGGACTTCATTAAATCTGGGTGCAAGTTAGCGGATTTGAAGAAAAGCATTGATATACTGGTTCACTGGGCGCGTTAATAATGATCTCAGTGATCTCCGTTTTCTGAGCCACGTGTGCATGCGAGTTAAAACCACAGTCTGGGATGTTCATCATTATAATACAGCGCTGTGCTTAGGGAGTGAGTGGACTGGGAGAAGGGCAGCAGCTGGGGCTTTTTTTTTTTTAATTAAACCAAAATGGAGGAATGTTTACATTCCTTCTAGGCTCCGCCCATAGTTACTTGGCAACAGCCAGGGGTGTCTGACTCACTATAAAAGGGGCTGTTTGTCCCCCTCCTCTCTCTTCCTCTCTTCCCCTCTTCCCTCTCTGTCCTTTCTCTCCCCATTCCCCTACCTCCTTTCTCTCTCCATGTGTTCCTGCCCAGCCTCTCCTCTCTTCTCTCTCTCTCTCTCTCTCTCTCTCTCTCTCTCTCTCTCTCTCTCTCTCTCT
>NW_021620795.1:2036455-2050555 GCF_004785775.1 Grammomys surdaster | reverse complement strand
TCTCTCTCTCTCTCTCTCTCTCTCTCTCTCTCTCTCTCTCTCTCTCTTTCTCTGCCTTTCTCTGTCTCTACTCTCTTAACTCTCCTCCCCATGCCCTAAATAAATTTTATTCCATACTATATCTGTCCTATGGTTGGTACCTCAGGGGAAAGGGATGTCTCAGCATGGGCCTGCAGAGGCACCCCTTCCCCCGTGATACCTCACTCTACCAAACATATCCCTGGCTTCCCTTTCCTTTTTATAAAACACAACAATCCTGACTCCTCAAGCTCAGGATGAGGTTTAAAGGATTCACATGTTTAAAGGACTGTATGTAGCACTGTAGACACCTAACTGCCTGTCGGATACACAGTACTCAGGAAGAATGAATTGTCCTTCCCTTCCCCTCGGTCGTTCTATAGCAGAGGGTGAGAGCTCAAAGCCAAGAAGTCAGGAGGAATTTGCTATCTTAGCAACTTGATGTTTAACAAGTTAGCAATGAGAGATTTGGTGCTTGTAAGCTGTGAGCAGCTACTGTCTACTGGGTGTTTACATGGCTGAGACAAAGGAGAGAGAGAGAGAGACAGAGAGAGAGACAGAGAGAGAGACAGAGAGAGAGACAGAGAGAGAGAGAGAGATTGTTGCAGAGACTTTGTAGGAAAGGACAAGCAACACAAAAGTTTAAAACCCTCTTAGGAGATGAAGGAGTATTGAGCAAAAGTCATCGGCAGTGTCATGATTTTAGTAAAATTTGTGTCGCTAGAAATTCAGTCTCCATGATGAGTTCAGGATTTTTAATAGCCAACATTCACATACAATTTTCTCAAATATTGGTCTGAATAAAATGTGAACTTCTATTATTTTGAAACACCCCATCAAGAGGAACACTTGGGGAGTCTGGGGAGTTGGCTCAGTGGTTATTAAGAGCACTGGCTACTCTTCCCAGTACCCGTATGGCAGTTCACAACTGTTTTAACTCTAGTTCCAGGGCATCTGACTCCTTTTTCTGGCCTCTGTGGACTTCACATACACATGGTGAATGGACATACCTGCAGGCATGATACACAGACATAGACACAGACAGACAGACACACACATACACACACACACACAAACACACACACACACACACACACAGAGAGAGAGAGAGAGAGAGAGAGAGAGAGAGAGAGAGAGAGAGAGAGAGAGAGAATTCTTAAAAACAACAATAAGAATCCCCCTACAGCCCCACCCTTCGATCCCTGTAACCCTGTAACCCTGTAACCCTGTAACCCTGTAACCCAACCATCGGATAAGCCTTGCCTTTCTGCAGTAGTAGTTGCATGATCTCAGTGTGTCCGCCTTGAGCAGCGAGGGCAAGAGGCGTGAACCCGTAGGAGCTCCGTGCATCCGGGTATGCTCCCGAGCTCAGCATCAGCTTTACCGTGTCCTGTCTGCCGAGCTTGGCAGCTTCATGGAGAGCTGTTCTCTCATTGGCACATCGAAGATTGACATCCGCTCCGTGGCTGATCAGCAGGGTGGCCATGTCGTAGGAATCCTTCAGAACCGCTGGGGGATTGTGAGGACATTATGACAACATGAGGTAAGTGTCATATCAGCTTGTGCCTTCAGCTTCTTTTTGGTTTTTGGGTTTTTGAGACTTGATTTCTAGACCAGGCTGGCCTCGAACTCACAGAGATCCACCTGCCTCTGCCTTCCAAGTTCTGGTATAAGGCATACATCATTACCGCCTGCCCCTCAGCATCTTAAGGAACTCTCTCCCTCTCCCCCATGCTCCAGCATTCTGTGTTTAGGAAGCACATTTTAAAACAATACAGATACAAAGTGATGCAGTTTTATATCAGTGGCATGTTTGGTGTTTGTAAGCTGTGAGCAGCTACCATCTACTGGGTTTTTACATGATGGAGACAAATTTCAAGTTATCAACTTGATTTTCTCAGGAAAATGGGAGCTTAGTGGAGAAGCTCACAAGCTCCACCCATCCCTAGGACCCTTAGACAGTTCATGGTTACTGGAGGATAGAGAGGCGGGGGTATCTGAAAAGAGGGAGGGGATTGGAGGACTGGGGCAGGAGAGGGTATGGGAATGAACAAGACGGAAATACATTAGACACACGTGAAAAAGTCATAATGAGGGTGTATGTACAGAATAACCCCACGTCCACCACCTAAAGATCCGTCACATGACGTCACACTGTAAAGCCTTTCACTGCAGGGATGTTACAGAGATGCTCACGGTTCTGTGTCAATAATCTACGCTAACCTTTTGAAAATTGTCTTAAGAATGAAAGAAAAGAGAGCCAGTGCCTGCCGAGCTGCATTCTGTCTTAAGAATGAAAGAAAAGAGAGGCGGTGCCTGCCGAGCTGCATTCTGCCCCTGGGCCATGCATGGAGGGAGGGCAGAACCAATTTCTGCAAGTTTTCATATGACCTCCACACGTGTGCCACGGCACGTGTACCGCCAGCCTCCCTCCTCCACACCCAAATGAATAAATAAGTGTAAACATATTATAACAAGGAAAAGAAATGAATGTGAATCATCTCAAAATGCGTCAGAAGGACAGAGCAGCTAAGGCAAGCCTAAACTTGACACTGCTGTGTATTAAAGCTGCTCCTTCACCTGTGACATGGAGTCGTGGTGACAAGGTTTATTTACATGTTAATTCTATTTTTGGAATTGCTTCTCTAAACCATCCTTTATAAAAGAGAATTATATATATTTTAATGAGAGTCTAAATGCTAGCCCTGAGTCTTAAGATAGTAGTAACCACTGAGAAGGAAAACCCTAACAGCAACAGAGCCTGTCTCAGCAAACTAATGGCCGTCGTCTATGGTGTAATTTACATATGCATAGGAGAATGGAGGCACTCACAGGAAGTGAGGGTTTGGAACTGATTTCCAAGGTGTGGAGCACAGAATACTTCCTGAGGCTCTTTAGGATTAAAAAGGCTGTGCAGTTAGCAACAACCAAAACAAACAAGACGGGCGCAGGCTTGGAGGTGCTCAGCACCGCAAGCAGAGCCAATGAGGAGAAGGCAGAGTTCGTGAAAGGAATCCGGCTTCCCACGGTCGCTGTGAGAGTCTTCAGAGTTAATATGTGCTTGTTTTTAACATGTGAACGTTACACACACTTATCACATAGACATCCGAGGTTTCGAGAGGGTAGAACTGACCCCTAGTTCTTGTACATCCTGTGGGGTACAGCTCTGTAGTTGTGCCCAGCCTTCTCCGAAGAGGCTCTTGGGCTCCGTGTTGGTTTTCTATGAATGGAAAGACTTAGAGTCCAGTGAGACAGTGGGCAGCAAGCGCTATGCTGGTAAGAATGGCGTTTGTGCTGGGTTAAAGGGTCAGATGAGAATTCTCTACCTTTCCCAACTATCTTTGTTCTTACTCAGAGGATTTTTCTGTCTTAAATTTTTCTTCCTTGGGACACATCTCCAAATGCTAGCTTTTAACTCACTATGTGACCCAGACTGGCCTCAAGGTCAAGAATGCTTGCTTATAAGTGAAAGTCACCACACCCAGCTACAGCCAAGCTAGAGAGGAGGTTTCTGTGTCTGATCAGTGGGGGCCAAATTGTCAGTGTTGTAAGGAAAAACTTGTGGGCGTAGAGGGGACCGGGACTCGTCAAAGACCATGTGTGCATTTACCTGTAAAAAGAGGAGAATTGCCTTCAAAATCCTTAGCATTTGGATTGCAGCCATTGAGAAGGAGAAAATGGGCATTTTCCAGAAGGCTACTGCTGACAGCCAAAAAAAGTGGTGTTTCACCGTTACGGGTGGTTCGTTCCCACGTACTGGGTTTGGAAGCTGAAATAAATTCATCACACCACACAGGTTAAGATGCAGGAATAAACTTATTCCTCAGAAGCATCCAGAGGGGTGAAAGGGCATTTACCGTCCAGGGTAATTTCTAAGATGTTCTTGTTTAACTGCACGGCTGCCTTATGGAGAGGAAGCCAGCCATTCCCGTTGCCTTCATCAAAGGCAGGATGGTACTTGGCAAAGTGTGCCAATGTGTCTTCCTTACCTAGTAACAAGGAAAACAAAACAGATTCACATTTGGCCTGCACAGGAGCCTGCACTGCTTCTGAAGTCTACCACCAAAGCCAGTGTGAAAGCAGAATCCAAGCACTGTCTTCAATGAAAGACGAGTTTCAATGTCATAGGATGGCACTGCAGCTTCTCACACAGCGTTCCCCCCCACCCCAGGCCCTGGGACACCCCTAGCTCCATCTATGCAGGAACTCTGGCATTCTTGGATAAGTTACGCTGAAATATTTTCTCCCAGAAAAGACCACTTCAGCCTCTGGATTCCCCAAATGCCCAGTCTGCAGTAGAACCTGTTTCCACGCTTTTGGAAGGAAATGCCACCACTACTGTACCTCACCGCAAACTGGACGGGGAATAGGAAGAGTACTTAACTGTCTCGATTGCTTCAACTATCTTCTTATAATCATCACTTGAGAAGGAATGGGATCTGCACAGAAAAAAAAGGCAATTATAAATCTAATATTTTTGACTGGAACCCAAGGCAGCAGCAGGTGCTCAGGGGTGAGCTCCAGTGCAAAGCAACCAAGGAGGTCTAAGCAAGTCACTTGCTACAGAGGTGGGCGAGCAGCTTAGTGTTAGCGCGCTTGCGTTGCATACACAACACCTTGGGTTTGATCCCCAGTGTACACACTCATGCACAAGCTCACATGCCCACGTACACACACTCGATTGTGCATGAGCACATGGAGGGGAGAGAGAGAGAGAGAGAGAGAGAGAGAGAGAGAGAGAGAGAGAGAGAGAGAGATTCCATTTGAACCCTGTAGTATGTTGTAGTATGTTGTTCCTCAGCACGTTATAGGGAAACTGCCTCTTCACGCCTCCCATCCCTTAGCTACCGCTTTTGGGAGAGGAAGGAAACGAGTCTCCATGAGAGCTTGGAACACAGTATATGCTGTCAATAAATGTTGCCGAGCTTACTCAAACCTGTCTGACACTGAAATATCATTGTACAACATGGAGAAACTGATAGCTACTCTATGATTTAAAAAAAAATATTGCTAAAAAACTACATAACCAGAGTGTGAACTTTAAAATGTCCCCAGAGTCGGAATTCTCTCTCAGAAAACAGTGACAATTTAAATTATACTTTTATAAAAATATCTAACCATGAAAGCTTTGTGTATGGAATTTTAAATGTTGAGATGGGGTCTCACTGTGTAGCCCATGGCTGCTTCACTCCCTGGCCTCATCTCTGCCTCTGCAGGGACCGTGGGCATGCACCACTGTGCCTGAATTCAATACATGAATCCTAGATTATTTTCTCCAATTTCTCAATGAGTCTAGGTTGGAGAGAATGATTTTTCTTAGACGGTGTGTCTTGTTCACATTGTGGCCAATCGATTCTCTTGAATGTTTAAGACCGTGTTAATAGGCTTAGGCTTGGTGCTGGGTTAGTGTCTGTAGGTTCTGGAAGAAACAACTGCAGTCTTACTGACTTACAAAAGTACAAATCTGTCACCTTACAGTTCTTTGGTTCTAGATTCTCCTCTCTCTCTCTCTCTCTCTCTCTCTCTCTCTCTCTCTCTCTCTCTCTGTGTGTGTGTGTGTGTGTTCACATGCGTACATGAATGCTCATCACAAGAAGACCAGAGGTCAGCATCTGGTGACTTCTTTCACTGGTTCTCCATGTTTTTTATGAGATGTAGTCCCACCTGGATCTCATCAGTTCCCCCAGATTGGCTGTTGACTGGCCAGTACGCTTAGTACCGACCTGTCTCTGCTTTCCCTAAACGCTGAGGTTACAGACATATACCGCCGTGTCTTACATTTATGTGGGTGCTGGGGATACGAACTCAGGATCTCATGTTTGTACAGCAAACACTTTGTCCAGCCTCCACTCTAGATTTCTAACACCAACAAGAGCCTGACCCAACAAGCAGTCTTTCCTAGGTATCGTACAGATTTTGAAGTTTAATAAATGAGATTTATGTACTGACTACAATCTCGATTTCCATGATACATTTCCATACTGTACTTAGTCAAAATCTCGTTCACTTTCCAGACTAAAATTATGAATTCAAAGTCAATTACTTGGTGGTGCATTTTAAAATCAAAATGATAGGACAAGACAACCTAATAAGTCTGATTTCTTCACAAAACACTAAACATTTAAGTATTCTTCTAATCATCAGCCTAAAGCAAGCACCAAGGTATAGGAACAGTGTGGTGAAAAGAAAGCACAGTTTGTGTCAGATGGCAAGAACTTTCATTATCTGAGTGAGCTTGAGTAAGTTACTCTCGAGTGCCTCAGTTTCCTTATTTCTAAATGGAAAAAGTAGCAGCACCTCCCCATAGGGAAGCAATGAGATTTATGTTTAAGTGAGTTAATATTATGAAGTACATGGCATATTGTTATCGCATCACGAGTTTGCTACGTCTAGAAAATGCTGGAGGTATGGCTCAATGACTGCTCTTGCAGAGGCCCTGAGTTTGGTTCCCAGCACCCACACTGGGCAGTTCACCCTCACCCATGAGTCCAGCTCCAGGGCTTCCACAGACACCTGCACTCACAAGTGTACGTCACACCAGACACAGACGTCCAAAATACAAAACAAATCTGTAAAAATCCTATAGGTTTGATGTCATCTGTCATTTCGATACTTAATTGTAAGGTCATGTAAGAGTAAAAAAATCCTGTGTCACCTGAACAGGTAAATAGAGGTCGCCATGCCAACCAAACTGGGCTCGTCACCCCAGGTGGAAAAAACAATAGTTTCAACCTCATGTGCCAGTGTTGGTGATTAGAGAGCATGCAACTGGTTGTGCTTGACTGTACACTGCCCATATCCAAGTGACAGAGGTTCTTACATCATTTAGAGACCTGGTGGCTGTTTGTACTGTAATCCACCCAGGCATTAGTCTTCTGAGGTTACCGTCCCTCCTCTGGATCTGAGTAGATGAACACTGGGCTCCTCCTCACCTGCCTCACTAAGATGGCTGTCTATGTGTCGCACTGAGATTCCCGTGAAACTTAGACTCCACAGGACGGTTGTGAATGGTCCTCCCTGGCCCTGCAGAGACTGGGCTCACTCCTACCTTCAGTTTCAGTGAGTGTCTTCTCACTTAAATGCTGTCCTCCAGCAAACTCTTTTCTTCTTTAAAAATTTGTTTTTATTTATTATCTATACAGTTTCTGCCTGCATGTACACCTGCAGGCCAGAGAGGCCATCACATTCCAGTATAGATGGTTGGGAGCCACTGTGTGGTTGTTGGGAACTGAACTCAGGGCCTCTAGAGGAGCAGCCAGTGCTCTTAACCACCAAGCCATCTCTCTAACTCCCTTACTAAATTCTTGATTCTCTCCGAGTTGTGTGTGTTTTTTTTTTTTTTCCTGTGCATTTGGGCATCATATCTTATACACGATTAAGTTACAGTTACTCTCCGGGAAATGTCACTCAGTGCACGCCTTACATTCGTGTGGCCTTGGGTTCAGTTCCAACCACTACTGAAAAAATGAAAGAAGACGACTCCATGTCTTCTGTCTGACTTTCCCTTCTGTTCTTGTGACATTAAGATCATGACTCCTCTCAGCTCCTGAATACTCCTTAATACTCACTGCCAATGAGACAGACATTCCCTCTCCTCTTCTGGAGTGTGCCGAGTTATTCCTGGCTTGTAACTATCCAGCAGACTCTGTTGGATGATGAGCTGGGTGTCAAAGTCAGTGTCTGCGTCCTCGTCACTGCTGTGGTGATCCATGTGAAGCTTGAAGTTGATTTTCAAGTCAGAAGGAATTAAAATATTTTTCCAGTTGTGAAAAGGCTTTTTCCAACTGCTTAAAAATAAAGATGACATTTAGAAGACTGGAAACTTGATAGGATTGATGAATGAAGAAAATACAAATTTTTAAAACAAAATATACATTTAAAAATTCCCTGTGATTTTCTGGGTTGCCATAGAGTCAGCATAAATTAGAAGTTTCTGTAAATAGACATTTATTTAAAGCTTATTAAAGGAAATCTTCCTTTCATATGAGACTTAGATCATAAATCATTGCCAATGATATTCCAGAGATTAATGTGTAAAATATATAAAGAACTATAGAAATTAAATACCCAACCCCTCAAATGACCTAGCTAATAAGTGGCTAATGAAGTGTAAACACAGTCCTCCAAAGGAGAATTTAAAATGGCCAGTACACTGGTTACGTAGTGCAGACAGTGCTATTCAGGCTTCTGGAGAAGGAAGGACATCACAGTCTCATCCAACACTGGATGCTGCACGGCACAATGGCAACATGTTTAGGAAGATGTTCCCAGGAGTGCGAGAACTGTCTACTGACTGACTATGATGCCCTTGCCACAAGAAGGAATTCATGCTTTGTGCTGTCATATTGGTCATCCCGCTTGATGGCACAGATCATGGATCCTTGGAGGGAACCTATCATTGCTGTTTTACTAAGTGGACAAGCTGTCAAACTGCTTTCTAAACATGTCTGTTACCACAGATCTCTGCTGCTCTAATCTTGGCTACAGAAGCTCCTGTTTACATGAGTGGTGGTTGCTATGAAGACTCAGAAATGGTTTAAGTGTGGGGTAAGTAATCGTGAGTGCTCGGCTATGGTGGGTCACATGTCAACATTCCCTTTTCAAGAAACAGTGAGGAAGAAGGGGCAACGAGGATGTAAGAGCAGGCAGATGGGGAGGGGGTTTAAGTGACAACTTTTGGACATGGCAGGGTTGTTGTACACATCAAGGCACAGCATCTATGGTTCTAGCACAAGGTCTGCATAAAATGAAACTAGTCTAAATGCCAGCATAGATGCAGGAGAGGCCCTGGGACCTCCTGCATCTAGTGGAGGGAGGGAAAGTTACTCTCTTTTAGAGATGTCAATTCTGGTAGATCGCTCATGCTGCAGGGATGGGCCCACATCCATGGACACAGATGGACAGGACTGATTGGGTTCTGGTGGGTTCTGATAGCAATAAACCAGAGATGAAGCTTCTGGGAAAGGAGGCAGAGGAGAAGGTGCTAGGAGGGACTGAAGTCATGGTAGACGGATAGCAAGGTAGCTTATATAGATTTTAAAGAATATTTGACTATGTTTAATTAGAAACATGAAGAATTTAAAGAATAAGCAAAAATATTATTTACAAAACAAAAACCAACCAAATGAAAATGGTCAGTTAATAACTGCTGGGAGCCAAACCCAGGAAATCACCTGCTGTTCTGGAAAACCTAGTCAATTAAAGTGCAAGGTTAAGAAAGGACATTTTCGGTCTCAGGTCCCAGGAATTGAAAGAACGTCTGGTATTTCCCAGAAGCCAGTTAAGACAGTGGGATTGGGCCTTGGGCAATGAGGACAGTGGGATGGCCTTAAGCTCTGATCCTTGCCTAACCTTCCCGTTTTGCCTTTATAACATGCTGCCCGATAATAAAATTTGAGAGCTTGATCAGAACTCTGACTTGTTCTCCTTCTTCGTGTCTCTTCTTTCGCCCCCTCCCTAGGTCCTTGTTGAATCCCCCAAGGGCCAGGGCAAATATCAATTTCCTTAGCCATTAGGGAAATAAAAACGAAAACTGCTTTGTGGAGCTGAGGAGATGGGGCTCAGTGAGAGAACAAACATGGCCCTAAGTTTGCATCCCAGCACCCATCTGTGAAGCCATCACACATCTCTAAGCATAGCATCCAGGGGACAGGCCTAGAGATAGCTAGATTCCTGGAACTTCCTCGTCAGCCAGTCTAAATTGGTGAGCACAGGCTTTAATGAGGGACCTGGTATCAAAAAATAAGGTGGGGTGGCCCTCTGTGGTCTCCAAAAGAACACAAGCTCTTGCCATTGGCCTTGTTCACTCACCATAACTACAGGACAAGACTCTAAGATAGGACTTTCACTGCAGAAAAAAAAACCCACAAAACAAACAAACAATAACAAAAAATCCCACAAAAAATCAATCTCAAACCAACTAGCAACATTCATCCTTGCTGGCTAGCTTTCACAGTGCCACACACAAGAATTCACAGCAGCTAGAGTAACCTGCAAGAGACTGCACAAGATCAAAGCCACCAAATCCCATCACAGGTGGGACAGATGATTTCTAGGTCCCTTCCCTCAATCAAAGCCACCAAATTCTGTCACAGGTGGGACAGATGGTTTCTAGGTCCCTTCCCTCACCGCAGCAACGATGGCCACTGATGTTTTGTAGGGAGTAGAAATCCTGGTTTTTGTTTTTTAAAAAGATGCCACTTCTAATAGGATTCCTGAGCTTCAGTGGATGGCCTCACCGCTGCTCCAGACACACACACGCGCACATGCACTCGCACACACAGACACACACACACACACATACACACACACACACACACACAGACACACACAGACACACAGACACACACAGAAAGTGCCAGCTGAGCTGAACTTGCATGAAGCTGGGAGGAAGGCATGTTGGGCTAAACAGACAACCATTTCTCATTATATGCATCTATAAAAATGCCAAGAATAAAGATTAAAAATAAAGAATAAAATTTAAAAATAAGGTGGAGTACAATAGAGTACACACCCTACATCAGCCTCTTCCCTACACACACACACACATGCACACACACACACAGACACACACACACATGCACACACAGACACACACACACACAGACACATACACATACACACACACAGACACATACACAAACACACACACACACATGCACACACAGACACACACACAGACACATACACATACACACACACACACACACACACACACACACAGGCTACATAAAAGTAGAAAGGGGACCACAGAGGAAATGGTCTTAGAGGAGAAAAGAGAGCAAAGGGATACATATGATATGAAAGCCAAAAGCAGAACTACACAGGGAAGGAAGGGGCTCGGCCAGAGGCAGGGGACAGACTATAAGGACACGCATATATGAAAATGCCATACCAAAATCCATTTGCCAGCTAACTTCAAAAGGTAAAACAAAGATGTATGTATGTAAACAATGTGAAATAACAAACAAAAACCCCTACTTGTAAATAAATAATTAAATGAAACTTTTAAAGGGGCTAAGAAAAAAGGCCCAGGTCATTTTTGCAATATTGAAAGTGTTTATTATTGATTTATTTTAGAAATAGCTGGTGAGTTTTTCTCAATTATTATAGCACTCAGAAGATTATCTTTTCTATACACAGTAATCGTTGTGCTAAAAATTCTGTTTTATCTAGTAAGCACTGACAGTGACTGTGCTATGGGAATAAATACACTACAACAGTGACAGCAGCAGTTCAAAACAGTCGGTGTATTAGGCAAAATCTAAATGATTTATAAAGTACATTACTGTTTTGATATAGAATAGGCTCCAAAGACTACTTTTTACCTTTTTTATATCCTCTAGGGCTGATCTGCAGTCCCCATGTTGCAGGTGTGGCTGGATCTCCACTTCCCTCTGCAGACCATTATAAATAGCTTTACTATAAATACTTGATCATAAGACGGTTTGGCATGTTCTCCCTGTTTTTCACATGTGGGCTTGTGCTGTTTGGAAATGTGACCTCTTTTCTTCATTGCTAGATTCATCAAGTTTAAAAGATTTCATCCTCTTTGGGAAATAGAAAGTATTTGGTGGATGTTGATCATGAAAAAGAATTCATGTTCTTAAGACTTAGGGATATAGCCACTGGAAAACAGATTTTCTTAAGAGGAACCAACAATTTTGCTCTGATGGCATTATCAAAAGTGGCTTATCTGCTAATCCTAGTAGCAATGGCCTGTAACCCCAGCTACTGGGAAGGCTGAGGCAGAAAGAACCCTGGTTCAAGACCTGTCTGGGCTACAGGGTTAGTTCTTAGCTAGCCTGGGTAACTTAGTGAGGCCCTTCCTCAAAATAAAAAAGTGAGCAGGTTCCTCAAAAAAAAAAAAAATGGGTGGGAGCTCTATTGCTCAGTGACAGAGTGCTTGCCCAGCATGCATGAGACTGAAGATTAAATCTCAATACCATTAAAACAATGGACTGTTGCACAGATTCACGGTGTATCCAAACCTACATATTCCCTGAGCTGAGGTGCCTTAAGCACCTTTGGAATCCTAGGAAGGAACCACAATGTAACAGAACCCTTTTTTCCACCCAATGGCACAGTAATGTTTATTTCATCCTTCAAACATCACAAAGAAGTGACAGCTTCTGATACCAAATCATACAAGGGTTATTGGAGGAACAGAACAATATTAACATAAAACCATTCAAACAACACAAAGTGCTTCACATCTCAGACAATGTTGTGCGCTGCCAGCTGGCGCTTCCACCAGGGGCTTCCAACGGCAGGACCAAAGCAAAGCCAGGATCCAGGAGAAGATGCTGTCTCATCTGGGAGTTTATACCCAAGTCGCTACAGACCCCACTGCTCCACTCAGAATTCCCTAAACCTGATCTTAAAATGTAACTAGGATTTGGGAGTGGTAACAATGGAAACAACCTCAAACAGAGGAGTGTGGCAAGAAAGCAAACAGTAAACAAGCTTTCCCATAAAGTATCAGGAGACCTGCTGGCTGGCTCCTTTCTGAACCAGCTTAGAAACATGTTATTTCTCAGCAAACGCAAAACTTCAGAAGGTTAACCAGCAGGTTCAGTCAAAGTTTTCAGAGATAGTCCTAATCTCTTATTTTTATTTATACAATTTTTTTTTGTTTTTGGTAAATGTTTCATATAAAACATAAAATCAAGTTCTATTTTATAAAAAAACTGAATTTTTTTTTCCGAGACAGGGTTTCTCTGTGTAGTCCTGGCTGTCCTGGAACTCACTCTGTAGACCAGGCTGGCCTCGAACTCAGAAATCCTCCTGCCTCTGCCTCCCAAGTGTTGGGATTAAAGGCGTGCACCACCACTGCCTGGCCCTTCCTCAGTATTTGGTGCTTATTTTCCGTGTCTATAGCAGAAACTGTTCCTGACTATGGAATGACTGAGTATTCATGAAGCTATCTGACATACTGGAAGCCTGGGATTGGATTATTCCTTTGACCGTAATCAGGGAACCAGCTTCTGCCTAGCTGCAGGCTTTGTGACTGTGTTTCTGGCTGGAAAGAAGGGTATGCATTAATTCAAGGAAGCATGAAATTCAGGGTCACAGAGACCCCACCTCTATGTGTCAGGCCTTCAGGAGCATAGAAACAGTAAGGGACCATAAGAATGTATTGACCTTGAGAACATGCATGCATGTACTATATTTGATGGATATACAGATGCTGTATATACATACATATTCAGGAACTGAGTACATTGAATATTTGTGAATTCACACACACACAAACATATTCACCATAGTGTTTCTTTAAAAAGTATCACAAATGTTATATTCAACTTTTTAAAAATATGAAACCTGGATTTCTCCTTGAGTGTGTTTTCTCCTTGGGGAACTCTGTTCCACATTTTATTTAATGCTAAATGACACTCACACATCTTAATACCTGTTCTTGCACATTTCCCGGTGTTTCCCATGACTATACAGTTCCTCATATGATTGTTTAGAACAACCTGCTTTCACTTCATTTGTGTATTTTTCTAAATGACCTTATTTTGAAATCTCTTCAAAAATCGCCAGAAACAAATACTACGAATTACACCTGAAGTCACAGATACCATTTTCACATGTGAATGATGGTTTGATAAAATATTATAGACTCTCTTGGGTAATGCTAAGGCTTTTCTGGTAGCCTGGAGCACAGGAATAAATTGTGAATGGCTCTTTGTGACCCAGTGACTCAATGCGCACAGTGAAAGCAAAGTGGATTAGCACATGGGTGAGCATCTGAAATGAGGGGAACGGAGAACAGTCACTGGTCATATTTTCTTTCAAACAGAAAAACCTGAATGGGCAAGAGAGGCTGCTGTTCCCAGGGATAAGTTCATATGGAATAAGAAGAACTCACTCCTGAGGTTTTTTCTGAAAAGAACAGAGGGAAGATTTTTTTGGATAAAATAGAGAGAAGGACCAAGGTGAATGGCATCTGCACTGAGGCTGTGGAGGATGGATACAGGGACAGGAGATCACAAAACTCCATTATTTTGATTTATTTTAGAAAAGGGCTCATGTATGCTGAACAGCCTTGGATTGACCTCAAACTAATGGTCTTCCTGT
>NW_021620795.1:1969017-2031517 GCF_004785775.1 Grammomys surdaster | reverse complement strand
ATCTCTCCAGCCCCATAAAGATAAATCTTAGAAAAACAGTTTTGATCTCTTAGCAGGCATGAAAAACCTCTAGAGAGGATACAGAGAGAAGGGAAAAGGTGACAAGTTGGAGAAGAAGTTAAATAGAGTATGTGATAGAAGAGATTTCGGGAGGAACTACTTAGAACTCTAGTAGGACTCTTGAACAGCACTGGACATCTTGAATTACAAATGAAGCAAATGCCAAGAAGTCCAGGGTCCATGCAGGTGTGAAGCCGGCACTACCTGCCAGCCAGCGTTAACACGCCAACTAGAAGATGCCACTTACTAATAAGGAAAATATGCTAACTCCTGTAAACTCACAACATACCCTGTGTGCAACTCCCAGAAGCCAGATCTAAAGCATTAGGAGGTTTTCTAAATGAAAAGCTGCCCTTGTAATAGTTGAATCCCATTGCTAGGAAAGGTGTTTCATAGGTTGGGTGGTGACTGTAGGTAATTGTGAATGTTTGCCCACTGCTATTTAAGAATCAGAAAGTTGGGTGTAACTCAGTGGTGAGCCACTTGCCTCATGTGTGTGAGGCACTGGGCCTGATTGCAGCATTTCAAAAAGGTAAAACTAAAAATAACTTTTAAAAATTAGAATGAGCTTCATTATTATTATTGTTAGTTTACTTTTAGAAAAACACTGACCTTTAAGCCCAGCACTCGGGAGGCGAGTCAGGCAGATCTGAGTTCGAGGCCAGCCTGGTTGACAGAGGGAGTTCCAGGACAGCCAGAGCCACACAGAGAATCCCTATCTCAAAAAAACCAAACCAAACCAAACCAAACCAGACAAACGCATTTAAAAAAAAAAAAAAAAAAAAAGGAAAGAAAGATGAGCATGGTAGGAAAAGCAAGCACCTCCTCTAAGGGGTAAAACAAAATAGAATAAGCAAGGCGATATCTTAAAAAGATAGTTATTTTTTACTTATGTCTTATGTGTGTATGTCTACGTGTATGGGTACCATGTGTGTACCTGTGCCTGCTGAAACCAGAACAGGGTATCTGGTCTCCTCGAGCTAGAGCTACCAGCAGGCCAGAAGAGGACTTC
The DNA here is from genome assembly GCF_004785775.1 of Grammomys surdaster. Lineage (NCBI taxonomy): Eukaryota > Metazoa > Chordata > Mammalia > Rodentia > Muridae > Grammomys > Grammomys surdaster. The sequence goes on along the minus strand of NW_021620795.1, from coordinate 2,030,445 downwards.
AGAGTCCAGAGCTAAGAGCCCCAAGCTGTCAGACATGGGTGCTGGAAACTGAACTGTACCCTCTGGAAAAATGGCAAGAAACCGTTTCTCCAGCCCTTAAAAGCATATCTTTTGTTTTTTTTTGTTTTTTTGTTTGTTTGTTTGTTTTTGTTTTTCGAGACAGGGTTTCTCTGTGTGGCTCTGGCTGTCCCGGAACTCACTCTGTAGACCAGGCTGGCCTCGAACTCAGAAATCTGCCTGCTTCTGTCTCCCAAGTGCTGGGATTAAAGGCGTGAGCCACCACTGCCCGGCTAAAAGCATATCTTATACAGGCTAAGGGCATAGAGAGACAGAGTGATGTTTCCAGAATAATATAAATGCCACAAAATATTCACAGCACAGATATTCCATCTTTTATAAATCAAAAACTGAATTAAGTCCTAAAAGGTTTGAGCAAAAACTTATTAAGGGGAACAGTTAATATCTGTCATTATTCTCTGTAAAACTCAATGTATTTTGTTACATATTTACTTGGTCTTATCCATATGATGGGCATCAGGTCAAACAGAAGCTTGGGGTATTGTTCAGCAAGCAGTCCACTGCAAGAGAAATTGGTGGGTATTATTAGTTACCTCTGAAACCTGCTCATTAGAACAAGACTGCCAATGAGACATTGGCCTTCAATGTAAGACTGGACCAGAGATACAGAGGAAAGATTAGATTTATAGAGAGAGACAGGAGGAGGAGGATGGAAAGGGTCGAGGGAAGGGAGGAGGAGGAGGAGAAAGCAATGAAGAATTGAAACAACTGAAGATTATGGGACAAGTCAACCAGGGAACAAGTATCAAGGCTTGCCAGCATTTATGCAGCTGAAGCAGACACCGCCTTACCGTATCCCACCCTCAGCACCACCATGTCCATTCCCAGTCCACAGACAGAGTCGGGACTCCAGGACTCTGAATAATCCTTTAGCGTTCCTGACAGGGTCAAGATTCAAATGTAAGCTGGGCGTGGTGACTGACCCCTATACTCAAGTACTAGAGAGGCTGAGCCAGAGGACAGCTGGGAGTCCACTTCACTCTTGGCTACAGAGTGAGACTTTGACCAACAAGATAAAAACAAAATAAAGGAAAACTAAACAATCTGAGATGGCAAAGAAAATTGCAATAAACTGATGAGGTGCCGAGACCAGCCAAGGGGCTGCACACCAGCAGGACAGTGCTTAAGAGGATGAGGCAGGGGAATACTGAATTCAAAGCCAGGCCAGCACACACACACACACAAACACACACACACACACACACACACACACACACACACACACGAGACAGAGAGAGAGAGAGAGACAGAGAGAGAGACAGAGACAGAGACAGAGAGACACACACAGAGAGAGAGAGAGACACAGAGAGAGAGAGAGAGGCAGAGGCAGAGGCAGAGACAGAAGACAGATAGAGACAGAGAGATCAGAAAAGAGACAGAAAAGAAATGATGTATGTCTTGGTGTGGTGGTTTGAATTTGGAGATGCAGAATTTGGTATTTGCCTAGCTGGTTTCAGAGCCTGCTTTGGTTCAGTAATTCCTCATCATGTTCCCTTCCCTACTTTTGGAATCATAATGTATATCCTGTGGCAATGTATGTAGTAAGTATGTGATCTGCTCTTTGATTTTTCAGGAAGTTAGAGATTGCCATGGGTCTCAGAAGAGCCTTTGAACTGTGGACTCTTGCACAGTGTTTAGAGTGTGACAGACTATGGGAACGTTTGAAGTTGGACTGGATGCATTTTGCATTATGATATGGCTACAAGCCTATGGGGGCCTGGGAGTGGACTGGGTCTCTTCATTACCCTGTGTTGATATTATCTATGTAGAATTATCATATTGATCCCTCATTAGCAATTTTCCCTACCTCCATCTTTCACAGACTTGGGAGCAAAGTCCAACCCTGCCTTTGAAAATCGATTGTTTAGAGAAATGAATTGTTAAAGACCAGGGTTCCAAGGGAAAAAATGTTCTGCCTTTTTATCCCTACTTATTTTAAACTAAGAAAAGCTTAATAGTTTCCTCTTATGTTTCTCAAAACAAAGCTGGAAATCTCTCTCTCTCTCTCTCTCTCTCTCTCTCTTACACACACACACACACACACACACACACACACACACACTCAAATGTAAACAGATTTCCATTCCATAAATGGGAGCTTTATTAAACTGTCAGTTGTTTAAAATCGATTCAGTCCTACACACTCCAAGATGGGAGGGAGGTGTTATCAAGGGGAAGCAGGAGAACAGTCTCACCTACTCACTTTTCTAAGAATGAGACCACTAGAATATTAGCGAAGATTGTTGGGACCTGAAAATACTCACTCATCAACTGTTCCAGCCTGAGCAATGACTCTGTGTAAGGACTCTGAGAATCCATTACTTCTTATAGAGGTCCTTTGGTGTGAAGAAGGCAGGAGAGTGTCTGTCACAGCTGTGATTCAGCTATGAGGACCTGTCATTCCCAGTACTAACCTGATCCTGTCCCAGCGTGCTCCATCAAGATACAATCCGTGAATATAAACGCCATCTTCTGGTGGATAGGTAGCGTTATCGAAAGGAATCACCTGAAGAGATTAATATTATTATCAATAACCACACTATTGATATTGCTCACCACATACCTTCATCTCATAAAGAAAACTCTGTCTGAATAGTCAGGATACATAGAAATAAAACTTGTTAGACTCTAAAGTTTTTCCAGCCACAATCTGTAAACATATGTAATATTGTATAGCTGTTGGTGTGTGTGTGCCTGTGCGTGTGTGCAGTGTGCACATGAGGGCGTGCACTGGTGTGCACATGCAGATACATGAGGGTGGATGTGCATCTGTGTCTGAAGGCCAGAGGTCATCTTTCATCCTTGGCTATCATTCTTCAGGAGCCATCCGCCTTGGTTGGCTGGCCCGTGAGTCTCAGGGATCCAGCTGTCCATCTCTGTAGCACTGGGATTACAAACACACGTCACTGCCCCATGGAACTCACGTGTTCATGCTTCTGTAGCAAGCCCTTTACTAACTGAGCTATCTACCCAGCCTTGTATAGTTATTTTGAAGCATTTTATCAGATTTTACTGTACCCCACATTAATTTTTGTCAGCATAAGAACAATACTAGATTATTTTTATATAAAATATTGAGATTATGAAAGTTCTAGATACAGCAAGACAAAAATTACATACTTTATAAAACACAAAGAATAAAAAAGTAATTTAATTAGATTAATTTGGCCTTAACATATAAATTTTGTATATTATCCTTGCTTAAATATGTGGCTGATTTAATATCACATTGTTTAGTTAAAGGAGTGACCTTTATACCTCAAATTCGTAGCCTAGTAAATCGATAGGGATGGTGTATTTTCTGGCAAAATTCTGCATAGCTCCAGTTAAAAAGGCTTGGGTGAAAAAGAAGCCAGAGATCCAAAACACACTGGGTTTCCCAAAGGCAAACCAGTCCTAGAAAGGAAAACAAAATGCATTATGTCTATGCTTACAAAAGTGTCACTGCACTCTATTCCTGCTCTTCATCTACACTGCCCCTACTTTCATTACAAGACTTTCCCTGACATCGAATGTTCTCTCTTCCCCCCCTTTTTTCTTTTAGTTATCCTTCTTGGAAATTCAAAGTGGTTTCAGCATTAATTTTAGTAAATTTAATTTGAAGGAGTCAAATCTCCTGCAAAAGAGAAGACGAAATTGTGAGTGTTAATAATGTTGCTTAGCCCAGTGAAGAGCCACCATCTTTAGAAAGTCTAGCCACTGAACAAAGCTTTAACCTGTGCTATTTCAGATCTCGAGCCCTGGTGTCCCCATGTCTGCAAGTGCACTGCCCCTCAGGATCAGGACTCTCAGTCTTCTTTCTGTACCAGTGTGCACGATCCTCTTGCTCCTGTCTACTCAAAATCTGAACAACATCACTGAAATACATCTGACTGCACAGTTTGGACCAGATTTGTAGTCTTGCATAATTTTTCAGTAGCCCATCAAAGTAAAACCAAACGTCCTGGTCAAGATCCTCTCTGATATGGCCCCAAAGAATATTTTTAAGTGTGCCCTTTATGTTCAGGAATCCTTGTCTCTAGCCAGGACTATATGGTGGTAATCACTGCGGTGCATTCAGTCCAACTGTTCTGGTGACAGAACTCTGCCTATCAGCTGGAGTGGGACATGTAATTAACATCTGGTCCATCTTACTTCATGGTGGCAAGTAACACAGTTAGGTTAGCCAAGGATGTGGAAGCACTTGGTACAACTTTTGGGGAGCACTGTACTCTCAAAGTACACCTGAAACTCTCCCCACATTGTACCTTTGTGTAAACACAGACTATGAAATGAGGAGGCAGAGGGGCCAAGAAAGAAAACCAGTTTCTTACCTTACACTTTCCTGTGCCCTGCACATCTGTGTGTATGTGCACATGTGTGTGCATATTCATGTGTGTGCATATTCATGTGTGTGCATATTCATGTGTGTGCATATTCATGTGTGTGCATATTCATGTGTGTGCATATTCATGTGCACATGCTGGGTAAGGCCCAGGAAGGGAGATTCAAAGAACTTGTCCCATTTTTGAGATAAAGTTGAAGAAAAAGCTCTGATTTTTAAGACAAAGGACAACATTGATAAAGCCTTGGGCCATTTTGTTACAAGGTAACATTAAACAGTAGTGTCTGGGAATTACAGACTTAGGACTTTCACGAATATAAATGTCACATGAGTTTGACTAAAGTAAATGTCCATTTTTTACTTAGTGCTTCAAAGTGTGTACATCTTATAATACTCATATATTTTACTTAGATAACCAGGAAACTACTAATTACATTCCATTCAACCTGGGGACATGGAAATGACTACAGTTGATTACTAATATCTCCCTATTCAACAATGACAGCTCTATATTGTGTTATGTGGTATTTTTGGCAATATTTCAATAAATATTTTTCACTTGAATAATATATATTTTAAGTATAAAATTTATCTATCTATCTATCTATCTATCTATCTATCTATCTATCATCTACTTATCTACCTATCACCTATCTACCTAATACTTTACCTCTAAAAACTTCAGCCGGGCCAGGAAATCTGTGATGTAACTTCCAAGGGGCTTCAGACTTGGGTACGATCGTTTTGCCCACATTTCTGGAACCTTTCCAATAAGCAAGCTGCCAGAAAGTGCTTCCAATGCAGAGTCCATCACAACCACGCCTTTAATAGCCTTCTTGAGGTCCCGTAGAGTATTACGTATAGTTCTAATTAAACTGCAGTGAAAGAAATTGTGTCATCAACATAATTTGATAGTAAGTATCAATGCACAATCTGCAAAAGAAGAGACAGCAGGAGACAGTCACAGCTCCATGGGCTTCTCAGAGCATGGCTCTGCGCACTTGACGGTAGCATATGAGTTAACCATAGGTGCCATCTGAATAAGCATTTTTCATTTCAGCCATTACATACTTTACATACACAGAGATGTTCACACACTTGTGTGTACATACACAGAGATGCCCAGTGCACAGGAAAGTGTATAAGAAACTGGTTTTCTTCCTTGGCCCCTCTGCTTTTTTTGAGATAGGGTCTTACTATGCAATCCTAGATGACTTGGAATTGGCTATGTAGACCAGACTGGCCTTGAACTCACAGATATCCTCCTGTCTCTTCTTCTTGAGTGCTGAGATTAAAGGTGTGCATCACCATAAGTGGTAAACCACTTTGAAATATAGACTAATACCAGTCTCACATTAATTTATTATTATTTCATATTAGTATCAAATAATATCAAATTATCTTCTGGCTATTATTTCCTAGGACCTAAGTAACTCTAAAAATTATATATTAATAAATTATAATTGTATGTGTTTATGGACTATAAGGTGGTATTACAATTTTCAATATAATTGGAAAATTATATTAAACTCACTAACATGCTGCTGCAAACATTTCATAGTTTGTCATGAAAACATTGGAAACTTACAGTATTGAAATGTAACATGTGCAAAATCAGTGTGTGTATTCGGCTGTGTGACTGATGTGACAGCCCACGCTTCTCCCTTCTGTGTAGCAGAGACTTTGCACACCCTGACTCCCATCCTCCAAGTCTCCCATCTCCCAGCCTCAGATAACACCTGTATCCTTTACTCATATAAGATAAGCTCTTGTCCACGAAAATGAGAGCATGCAGTATCCGTCCTTCTGGGTCTGGCTTGTTTCACTTAGCAAATATCCTTCAGTCCTATCACTGCTGTCACAGATCAAAGAGCTCCTTCCTATTTAGTTTGAATTTGTGTGAGTTTGTGATGGGTGCAGGTTGATTCTATAACATGGTAGTTGTGAAGAGTGCCACAGTGAGCGCAGGAGTCGAGGCATCAGTTTGACACAGTGATTGAAAATCTTTAGGTAATACACACCAGAGCTCCCAGGAACTAAACCACCAACCAGAGCACACATGGAGGGACCCATGGCTCTAGCCACATATATAGCAGAGGATTGCCTTATCTGGCTTCAATGGAAGGGGAGCCCCTTGTTCCTGTGGAGGCTCAATGCCCCAACATAGGGGAATGCTAGGGTGGTGAGGTGGGAGTAGGTGGGTGGGTGGGGGAGCACCCTTATAGAATCGGAGAGGAGGGGGGATGGGATAAGGGGTTTGTGGAGGGGAAACCAGGAAGGGAGATAACATTTGAAATGTAAATAAATAAAATAACCAATAAAAAGTACTCAAAACCGTGACCACTGGGTAGTATGGTAATTCATATTCTCTCTCTCTCTCTCTCTCTCTCTCTCTCTCTCTCTCTCTTTTTTTTTTTTTTTTTTGGTTTTTCGAGACAGAGTTTCTCTGTGTAGTCCTGGCTGTCCTGGAACTCACTCTGTAGACCAGGCTGGCCTCGAACTCAGAAATCCGCCTGCCTCTGCCTCCCAAGTGCTGGGATTACAGGCGTGTGCCACCACCGCCCGGCTCATTTGCATCTCTTACGGGTACTGCTGCTGGCCTTTCTTCTAATACTTAGCCTTTAGATATGTTGTGTGACAATGTTCAAGTCTCTTGCCCATTGATCAATCATGTTTGTCTTATTTCTATAAGTTGTATGGATTCTTTATATAGCTTATATATATCCTATCTTATGGTTGTTTCCTTTGATATGGAGAACCTTTGTATTTTCAGATAATTCTATTTGTCTATCTTTGCCCTGGGGGTGGGGCTCAGATCTTAAAGAAAAAAATCACATCACAGTCCAGACTAAAGTTCTGAATTTTCCTCCGTGTTTTCTTTCAGTAGTTTTATAGTCTCCGGTTGTTTTTCTGTGGTGTTAATGACTGAACTCAGGGCCTTCTGCATGTTAGGCGTGTTGCCTATCACGGACCACACCCTCAGCTTGCTTTCAGGTCTGTGTTAAGTCTTTATCTGTTTTGAGTTAGTTTGCAATATGTCAGTCCTGTTTCTCCACAAGCACTGTTGATGGGACTACAGCTCCTCCATTGTATGCCACTGGCAGCAGGCCACCAGTTGATTGTAAAAGTATAGTTTCTGTTTTCTGAGCTCTCTCTTCTGTTCCATTGCTTAATGCTGTTTCCTTTACAACCATTTTATAGGGTACACTAAGTTTAGGTCGTGTGATGCCTCCAGCTTTGCTTGTAGCTTTTTGCTTGTAGCTACATTAAATATTGTCGTTTTTTGTTGGGAGCCAACTCCTAGCAGAAAGTGGCTATCATCTTTGCAGCTACCTTGGACCATATATTTGCAGGTTGATACTTTTCCACCCTGACAAGAGACTTGTTTTTCTAGCAAGATATTTTTGCAAGCAGCCCACAACAGTTGAGCATACTCTGATAACATCTTGTTTTTTTCAGACATGTCCTGGACTTATGGTTTAGTGGCCCCAGCTGCAAGGCACTCGTGATTAAGTGTCTCCAGCTGTACTCCCCTGCTTGTGCTTATATACTCATAATTGCCTTTCAATAAATGAGACTTGATCAGACAACTTTCTTGTCTCCATTCTTCACGTTTCTTGCCCCTCCATCCCCTCTTTCTTGTAGACCCTGTTGACTGACCCGAAGGCCGGGTCACCTGGTGCCTAATGTGGGGCAGCGAGAACAAGAGACCCTGTGAGGGTCGTTACTGGAAGAAGGGTCGACTGAAAATTCAAAAGTGAAACAAAGATCATTGCCTAGGGAACCTGCTGCGTCGAGACCAGTAAGTCATAGGAACAAAAATGGGGCAAGAAATAAGTCAGCATGAACTTATGTGCAACAGATGAGAAAGGCTTTAAAGACACAAGGAATAAAGGTGAAAATTCAGCATTTGTTGTCAGCATTTGTTGTCATTTTATTAAAGTTATATCCCTGGTTTCCTCAAGAAGGAACCATTGATGAAAAAAGATGGCATAGAGTTGAAGATGCACTTAAATACTTTTTCAGAACATTTGGGCCTGAAAAGATCCCAGTTACTGCCTTTTCATATTGGAACTTGATAAATGAAATGATCTCAACAAAGTATCTGTTGATAGTGGTGGTCGTTGAAGAGGATGAAAAAAATTTAAAAGACAGTGAAAAGAAAAAAAGGAAAGGAAAAGAAAAAATAAAAGGTTAATTCTTTTTTTGTTTGTTTGTTTGTTTTTTGAGACAGGGTTTCTCTGTGTAGCCCTGGCTGTCCTGGAACTCATTCTGTAGACCAGGCTGACCTCAAACTCAGAAATCCTGTCTCTGCCTCCCAAGTGCTGGGATTAAAGGAGTGTGCCACCACTGCCCGGCAAGGTTGATTCTTCTAAGGAAGGACTAGATTTAATTTCTCTAGATAGTGATGATGATCAGGGAGCAACCTCTCAAAGATCATCCAATAGGTCCCAAAATTTGGATCAGACTAGAGACAGAGAATCCAAGGGGGAAGGAAACAAAACCAAATAACAGTGCTCGGCCCAAAGAGAGAAATGACTCAACTGTTCAAGAGAAAAAGATAAAATGCATATACCCAAAGTTAAAATCTAAAATACGACCAAAGGATGATGACTATTTGTCTGAGCCAGACTGGGACAACCTAGAGGAAGAGGTGGTCAAATATCACGACCCTGAATGGCCCCCTCCCTCCCTATGTGTCTCTGCCTTTAGATGCTCCTGATATGGGGATGGTGGTTGTAGATCCCAGAAAGGAGTTACAGGATAAAATTTCTCTCCTTAAACAACAAATAGAGTTAGAGGAAGAGTATCAGGACTTAATTAGTCAGCTACAAAAGTTAAAGACAGAGAAGACGTTTCTCGAGGGCAAGGCCACCCACAAAAAAATCCCCCGGATCCTTGGGTTCCTCAACTCAGAGTACAAAGACGATTCCTGCCCTCTGGCTTTAGTTCAGCCACAGATCACCCAGAGGAGGGAGAGGCTGAGACTTTCTCTGTATCAGAGACCACAGATGCTCAAGGGGTTGTTTGGAGACATCACACAGGGTTTAATTTTCAAATAATTAAAGAATTAAAAAATGCAGTATTACAATACGGTGCCACTGCTCCTTTTACTCTTGCAGTCTTAGAATCTGTTGCTGAGGAGTGGTTGACTCCTGGTGATTAGAATACTGTAGTTAAAGCAGTTTTAAGTGGTGGTGACCATCTTATTTGGAAACCAGAGTATCATGAGAATTGTAAAGAGACAGCTAGGAGAAACATTCAGGCAGGCAATGGTTGGTCCTTTTATGCCTTACTAGGAGAAGGGCAATTTACTTCTAGTGATGACCAGATGTAATATGACCTAGGCTTATTCACTCAAATTCAAAATGCAGCCATGAAGGCTTGGTGTAAACTCCCGGTAAAGGGAGACTCTGGGGGATCTTTGACAGCAGTTAGACAAGGGTCTGATGAACGATTTTCTGATTTTGTTCATCGATTGATGACAACAGTAGGGAGGATTTTTGGTAATGCAGAGGCAGGTATAGATTATGTGAAACAACTTGCATATGAAAATGCCAATCCTGCCTGCCAAGCAGCCATTAGACCCTAGGGAACTCACTGGATACATCAGACTCTGTTCTGACACAGGGCCCTCCTACCAACAGGGTTTAACTATGGTGGGAGCCATGCAAAGACAATCAGTAAGAGATTTCTTGGCAAGTAGAGACAAAAAGGCCTATTTTAAGTGTGGCAAGCCTGGACATGTTGCCAAAGATTGCAAGGCAGGAAAAAAGTCAACCCAGAGACAGCCTGGAAAACAGCCTGGGCAATGTTCACATTGCAAACTCAGAAAGCATTGGGCTAATGCATGTAGATCCAAGACAGATACACAAGGGAACACCCTTTCCCATAATCAGGGAAACAGGAACAGGGGCCAGCCCCAGGCCCTGAACCAACAAGCCAAAACAGGCTTATAGAGCAGTCAACTTCATGCCAGCAAACAACAACAACAACCCTTTTCAGAACTTAGTCGAGCAACCCCAGGAAGCACAGGACTGTACCTTAGTTCCTCTGCCCATACAGTATTAACCCCAGAAATGAGACCTTAGGCCCTACCCACTGGAGTGTTCAGACTGCTCTATCCAAATGTGTTTGACTGCAGGGACTACACATTTTTCCTGGTGTTATAGACAATGATTATCAAGGTGAGATTAAGGTAATGGTCAAGGCAATACAGAATATAGTCGCTATTTCTACAGGAAGGAGAATAGCTCAACTATTGTTACTTCCATTGATCCCTACTAATCACAAATATAAGAGTCCTAAGAGAGGGGATCAAGGCTTTGGTTCCTCTGATGGATACTGGGTGCAACCTATAGTTAAACAAAAATCTATGACGACAATATGGCTTGATGAAAATGCATTCTAAGGCTTGGTTGATAGGGGCCAGTGTGACTATCATAAAACAAAGTGATTGGCCCACCACCTGGCCTCTGACCCCAACCTTAATCAATTTAAGAGGTATTGGCCAAAGTCAAAACCCACAACAAAGCTCATGCTGACATGGAAAGATAAAGAAGGAAATACAGGAAATATACAACCCTATGTTATCCTGGGCCTTCCCATTAATCTCTGGGACCAAGATCTGTTATCCCAGTTGGGATTGATTATGTGCAGCTCCAATGAAGTAATCACAGCTCAAATGATAAACTCTGGATTTTCCCTGGGGAAAGGATTAGGAAAAACTGAAGATGGGAATACTCATTACATTGAGGCCCCTGGCAACACTGGAAGAAGAGGCTTGGGGTATTTTTGATGGGAGCTGTTTATTCAGCTACACCCCCAGGGTGTTGTGCCGCTCCCATCACTAGGAAGGTGAACTCGCCCGTCTGGGTGGATCAGTGGTCTCTCACCACCGAAAAATTACAAGCTGCCCAGTTGCTAGTGCAGGAACAATTATGGGCAGGACATTTAGAGGAGAGTAACTCTCCCTGGAATACCCCAATATTTGTCATCAAGAAAAAATCAGGAAAGTGGAGATTGTTGCAAGACTTGAGGGCTGTTAACACGTCCATGATTCTGATGAGAGCCTTGCAACCTGGGCTGTCCACACTGGTGGCCATACCTTTAGGATATTATAAAATAGTTATAGATTTAAAAGATTGTTTCTTTACTATCCCCTTGCATCCTGAAGACAGAAAGTGCTTTGATTTTAGTATTCCTCTTATAAACTTTAGAGAACCTATGAAAAGATATCAATGGAAGGTCTTGCCTCAGAGTATGGCTAACAGTCCTACCTTGTGCCAAAAATTTGTGACCTCTGCCATTGATACATGATTCAATACATGGATGATTTTTTAATAGCAGGAAAAGATGGAAAACAGGTGCTCCAGTGCTTTGATGATCTTAAAACAGCTTTACAGACTGCAGAGTTACAAATAGCACCAGAAAAGGTACAGTTACAAGATCACTATACTTATTTAGGATTTCAGATTAATGGTCCACGTATTATTAATAGTAAGGCCACCATTAGGACTGATTCCCTTAAGACAATTAATGATTTTCAAAAATTATTGGGAGACATTAATTGGCTATGCCCATATTTAAAACTTACTATAGGAGAGTTGAAACCTTTGTTTCAACTCAAAGGAGATGCTGACCCTAAGTCTGACATGGCTCTAACAGAGGAGGGTAGAAAAGCCTTAAAGAAGGTTGAGAGTGCTATTTCATCCCAATTTGTAACTCATATTAATTATTCTAAGCCTTTATATTTTCTTATTTTTAACACCAAATTAACTCCTACTGCAGTTTTTTTTTTTTTCTTCAAAAACTGCACCCATATTATGGGTTCATCTTCCCTCATCCCCTAAGAAGATCCTTTATCCATACTATGTTGCTGTAACTGATATGATTATGTTAGGCAGAGATAATAGTCAAAAATATTTTGGAAAAGACCCTGATGTCATAGTACAACCCTATATAAGGCATCAAGTTGATTGGCTTATGCAGAGCTTTGAAGTTTGGCCTATTGCATGTGTCACATTTGCTGGCTAGCTAGATGATAATCATTATCCACCAGACAAATTGGTTCAGTTTTGTAACCACCATGCATTTGTTTCTCCATCTTGTACTGAGCATGCACCAATAAAAGAAGCATTGCTAGTTTTCACTGATGGTTTTTCATCAGGAATAGCCCTTATGCCTTTAAAGATCAAGTAGTCTCCGTTGCTACATCATCTGTGTCAGCTCAGTTGGTTGAATTGCATGCTGTTATTGCTGTGTTCCAAGCATTTCTGAATCAAGCCATTAATATTTACACAGATAGCTCATATTTAGCTCAGTCTATCCCTCTGCTAGAAACTGCTGCACAAATAAAGTGTTCCTGAGAAGCAGCCGATTTGTTTTCACAGTGTCAACAATTAATTTTGAGGAGAAGTGTAAATTCTTTATAGGATACCTGAGTGCCCACACTGGTCTACCAGGTCCCCTCTTTTGAGGGAAACACCACGGCAGATCTAGTCACTCATGTAGCCGCAGTGACTTTATCAGATCTGCCATCTAACTTGGATCAGGCCATAAAGGCTCATGAGTTACATCACTTTAATTCTCAAACTTTAAAAATCATGTTTAAAATTATCAGAGAACAAGCTAGACAAATTGTCAAACAATGTCAATCATGTGTTAAAACTTTTACCGGTTCCTCATTTGAGTGTAAATCCAAAGGGACTGATACCAAATAGTCTCTGGCAAATGGATATTACTCATTATAATGAATTTGGAAATCAAAAAATATACATGTATGTGTAGATACATACAATGGTTTCATTTATGCGACATTACAAACTGGAGAAGCAAGCAAACATGTGATCACTCATATGCTTGCTACAATCGCTGTATTGGGTGTGCCTAAACAAAGACTGACAATGGCCCAGGTTATACAAGCTCCAATTTCCACCAATTCTGTTAAAAATTGAGAATACTACATAAAATGGGTATTCCATATAATCTATAGGGCCAAGGTATGGTAGAAAGAGCACATCAAACCATTAAACATCAATTTGAAAAAATTAAAAAGGGGGAATGGTACCCTACCAAGGGATTCCCCAAAAATATCCTTCAACACACACTCTTTATTTTAAATTTTTAAACTTTGGATTCCAAAGGAAAATCTGCTGCAGATAGATTTTGGCATCCTAATACCAAAAAGTATTTGCAACAGTCCTCTGGAAAGACCCATTAACTGGAACCTGGAACAGGCCAGACTGAGTGCTTATCTGGGGAAGAGGTTCTGTCTGCATATATTCCCAAACAGCAGATGCCACACACTGACTGCCAGAGAGACTGATTAAACAGATAGACAATAATAACAAATCCAGGGAGGAGAAGCCCCTGAGGACCCTATTTTTTCTCTGCAGGAAACATGAAGATCCTTCACAATTGCCTTCAAACTGGAACAGATCAACCAGGATATGCCATATAACATGACTTGGAAAGTCTTCAGTGCTGAAGGAGACATCATCACCAGTGCCTCCAAGGTGGCTCCACTGGACTCTTGGTTCCCCGACTTACGATTTAGTGGAGTACATTGCTTAGACCCAGGAGAGAACCCATTACCACAGTTACTGTGGCTGTCCTTTTGGGTTTGGGATTGACTGGGGCAGGGACGGGGATTTCCTCAATTGTTTTGCCAGATCAAAGCTATGATCAGCTCCATACTTCTATAGATTTAGATCTAGAAAGAATGGAATCTGCTATATCACATTTGTAAAATTCATTATCTTCCTTAGCTGAAGTAGTGGTACAGAATAGAAGAGGCTTAGACCTTTTACTCCTCCAACAAGGGGGCTTGTGTGCCACCCTTAAAGAAGAGTGCTGCTTTTATACCATCCATTCAGGCATTGTTAAAGATTCTATGATAAAGGTCAGAGAAGGCCTAGAAAACCACAAACGCCAATGTGACCAGGAACAGGGTTGGTTCAAGGCTTGGTTTAGTACCTCACCATGGCTCACCACTTTACTCCCATCCATCTTGGGACCCCTATTAGAGCTACTTATTCTCTTGTCTCTCTGGCCCATACTGTTCAACAAACTGATGGCTTTTGACAACAACAGATAGACGCTATTCAAATGAAACCCATATAGGTCCATTATCACAGGCTGGAAATAGGAGACTCTAAGACCTCTGTCATCGAGACTAACGAGGATTAACCCCTAACTTACATGCTAAACCAGATAATCAATGATGGGTAAGAGAATACCTCAAGACTCCTGCCCCTAATTGGGAGGCCTCATCAACCTAAGACAGGAGCTCAACCAAATGGCTGTTGAGTATCCAGAGACAGGAAAGGGAGGCTAGGGTCTGTTCCAACCTAAGACATACATGATTTCCATAACTTTTCCCAGCCTTCCCTTTTGAAAAAAATTAAAAAAGGGTGACCTGTTGGGAGCCAACTCCTAGCAGAAAGTGGCTATCATCTTTGCAGCCATCTTGGGCCATATATTTGCATATATTTGATACTTTTCCACCCTGATAAGAGACTTGTTTTTCTAGCATGATATTTTTGCAAGCAGCCCACAACAGTTAAGCATACTCTGATAACATCTTGATTTTCTCAGACATATCCTGGACTTGTTGTTTAGTGGCCCCAGTTGCAAGGCACTTGTGGTTAAGTGTCTCCAGCTGTACTCCCCTGCTTGTGCTTATATACCTATAATTGCCTTTCAATAAATAAAACTTGATCAGACAACTGTCTTGTCTCCATTCTTTGTGTCTCTTGCCCCTCCATCCTCACTGTCTCCCTTGCAGACCCCTTTGACTGACCTGCAGGCTGGGTCAATTCTTCATAAGTTATATGAACTCTAGGTTTTTTTCCTATAGCTTTGAGACATCACATTTGAACTCTCATAAAGGACATTTATGGACATCTGGGAGGACCCAATGAATGCAAGCAAAGAATTACCCAAGGAAAAATATTGGGTAAATGACATTACAGGTAACATACTGTCATGGTTTATAAATGCTTGGCCCAGGGAGTTCACTATTAGAAGTTGTGGCCCTGTTGGAGTAGCTGTGTCACTGTGGGTGTGGGCTTTAAGACCCTCCTCCTAGCTGCCTTGAAGTGAGTATTCCACTAGCAGCCTTCAGATGAAGATGTAGAACTTTCAGCTCCTCCTGCACCATGTCTGCCTGGATGCTGCCATCTTCCTGCTTTGATGCTAATGGACTGAACTTCTGAACCTGTAAGCCACCCCCAATTAAATGTTGCTTTTATAAGAGTCGCCTTGGTCATGGTGTCTGTTCATGGCAGTAAAACTCTAACTAAAACACATGTAAATATAGAAAAAGCTAAAAAATGCTATGCAAACAGAATATGATGGTATACACTGTGGTCTCAGCGTGTGAATGGTTTAGACAGGATTTGTGTTTGAGGCCAGCTTGGGCTATATAGTGAGGTCAAGGACAGTCTGTGCTATATAACAATGCCCTGTTTCATAAAAAGAAAACAAGAATGTATTATATAATGGCTGAAAATGGAACCCATGTATCAAAGCATAAAGTACATATTGATGTATACATTTTCAAACCCTATATCAAAGCATAAAGTACTGATGGTCAAAATGTATTGATTTATACATTTTCGAACACTGATTTCTACTCAGGTTCAACTGCTGAAAGCACCATAAATATACTTTAGTGGATAAAGAAGCCCTACTAGCTGAGAGATTGTGTATATGTAATTATTGCATTTGTGTAAGAAATACAAAATTGTGCTTGGAGATGTAGCTCAGTGGGAGTGCGTCTGGCTAGCATCTATGAAGCCCTAAGCTCCAGTCTCTAGCCCTACCAAACAAAGAGACAAGGAAACAAACTCCATCTCCTAAAAATCTCCAGAGTTAAGTAGAGCACTATGGTATTTTAATATACTTTTCTTTAATATACCAACAACTCCAGAAAGCAAGATAAACATGAAAATGTTACAGAAAACTCATAACAAAAACAACTTTCTATTTCTTGATCCAATATTGAATTACAAAAAATTCAATAGAAGTCAGAGCAGATAATTTATTTAGCATGGTATACCTGATCAACTTCAGTAAGAAAGGGAGCCAAGCATAGAACTGCACACCTGCAATTCAGCACCTTCAGAGGTGGAGGCAGAAGGTTTAGGAGTTCAAGGCCAGTGTGAGCTACATAGCAAATTTGAGGTCAGCTTGGGCTGTGCTCTGCCTCAAAAACAACCAACAAATAAACAAGGTCTAACGGCTAATTGATGGCTAACCTGGGCTAACCTGGGCCACAGCATTTAAAAAAGAGAAAGGAAGCACGTGCCAGTGTCAGAAGCTGGCAGAAGGGACACATAGACCCATCCAGTCCAGGTTCACTCTGTCTTTTTTTTTTTTTAAAGATTTCTTTTTTTTAATTATGTGCATGTTTGGTATCTGTGTATGGGTGCAGTTGCCAGTGGAGGCCAGAGGAGGGAGTTGGGAATCGTGGAGCTGGAGTTACAGGTAGTTGTGAGCTGTCTGATGAGGCTGCTAGGAATGGAACTCAGGTCCACTGGAAAAGCAGCAAGTACTCAGAACGGGGCTCAGCCAACTCTCCAGCCCCATCTTTACTTGTGAAGAGAGAGGACAGTAACAGATGAGAAGTCATGTGACTAACGACTATTTCTAGCCAATAAGAATGGATCTCTTTGTCATCATCAGTTTTACATGATAAAAGAGTTTCTCCTTGGCAGTGGTGGCACATCTTTAGTCCCAGCACTTGGGAGGCAGAGGTAGGTGAATCTCTCTGAGTTGGAGGCCAGCCTGGTTTACAAAGCAAACTCTAGGACAGCCAGGACTACACAGAGAGACCCTGTCATGAAAAACAAACAAACAAACAAACAAAAACAAAAAAACAACAACAGAAAGCATTTTTAAAATTCAATACCAGCATGTCATTTTGTCAACTTTGGTTGGTTGTGTTCTGAAGTCCCGGGGATTTACTTACTTGTTAAACCGTTCCATTTCCTGCACTAACACAGTGTTCATGCTCTCTTCGTACCTCACAGGATAACTCTTCAGTGCTGCTTCAATGTCAAAATCATTTGGGAGCTGAAAGAACGGATGCTGAAATCACAAGTTGTTCTCGGAGCAGACCATAAGTTTCATTCAGCTATAAGATCAGTAATGGCTAACACATAGGTAAACATTATTAATCTCACTTTACAGATGAGGACATTATATTTCTTAGAAGCTGTACAGCTTCTTTTTGTAAACTAAGTCTTGTTTTCCACTGATAAAATGTATTTACAATTTTATAGTGGTTTTGTGTTCACTTATAGTCAATCATCACTGGTTAACTTACCCTTCTATCAAACAAGCAGTCTCGGAAGTGTAGAAATGTTCTAGGGTGCAGGGAGAGCAAACGTGTGATGTCTGTGCAGTATTCACAGACACTGAGGTGACAGATGACAAGGCTTGTGGAGGGCTGACCACTCCTGAGACTCCGGAGTTCACGCTCCTCAAGTGGCAGGGGGTCTCCCAATCAGGGAATGGTTCAACTGAGAGTCAAGTTTCCTTCCCTATCCCAAAGTAATAGTCCATGCTTGGTACTAAAGAACCTAAGTGCTGTCACCCTAGTGATTGTGACTCAGCACACTCTTCTTACCCCAAATACGTCATAAATCTCCTGCTGGGTCCTTGATAGGACTCTTATTGGAGACAGCATTTGTGAAGTCACCAGCCTCTCCCCACAGAGGAAAACCACTGAGGCAGGTGTGAAGAGAGGCAGATTGCAAAGTCTGTAGCTTGGAGGCCCAGACTGTTGGCTTCCATTGTGGTGGCAAGTAGTGTCACACCCCTTCCGACATTGATGACCATAGCCAGGATTACTGTGGGAATCTTGTGGTGGTACAGCCCATGAACTCTGGAGGCAAGTGGACTAGGGGCCAGATATGTATGGGAATATTTCCAGTATTTACATTGCAAGGGAACTATAAAGATCGCTGGTGAGGATCATAATCTGTTGGAGTTTCCCTTAGCCACTTCTTATTGACTTTAGACATAGAATAGAGGTGGCAACACAGCACCTCTCTGCAGTACCCAGCAGGCTGAGTCTACTGGGCTGCTCTCTGCAGTACCCAGCAGGCTGAGTCTGCTGGGCTGTCCCATGGGCTGCATAGCTGCTGGCTGAGTACTGACATCACCTCCTTGTGCCTTCCACTCCCTGAGGTAGAGAAAAAAAAAACCCATGTGCTCCTTGAACCACCAAGTTCAGAAATTCCATATTTAAAAAGTCTTTTACTTTTTATTTAGAAATAAAAATAAACCATATGCACACTAGTTCATCCATAACTATAGTTACTAAGCACTTGCCTATATAGTAGGCATTTTACAAACTATTTTAAATTAATTTCTCCTTAATGTCCTCAAAAAAAAATCCTCATAACAACTGAAATTATTCTCACCACCAAGCAGATTTAGAAACAAGTGCTTGAGGAGGAAAGCACCGTGCTAATTGTTATACTGTTGCTTCGCGGTGTTCCCGGTACAGAACACGTTTCCATTACAGTGTGAGCGCTGCATTTTAAGCTGGGCATTACCTGTGTGAGGATATCTTCAGTAATTTCTAACAGGATCTGGTCAGTGCTTCCTGAGGAGCCTGACTGTTTGGCGCCACCCTGGGTGAGGAGCAAGGACTCAAAAAGGATTTTTGTTTGTTGAAGATCTTTGGAGATATCAACATTTTCATGTAATCCGAATATCTCGGGTTCTTGAGTAAATGGAAGTTTCTAAGAGAAGACAGGAAGCACGCATCATATACTCAGTGGGATCGGGACGTGCCATTCCAAAGTGCACTTACTTTGAGCTAAAGGATGTTTAATATAAATGGGTTTAGAGTTTTCATCCTACCCTAATCTGCCTAACAACAGGGTGTAAACTTCCCTTTGTGCTGTGCCAGGAGGAGGAGAGATTTTCTTCTTACTAGAGACAGAAAGTTGACTGGCATGAGTCTGCAGACTTCACTGAGGTAGCACTATCCTTCCTTAGTCCCCCCCCCAAGTGTCCCAATCCCTTTCTCACTGTTTACACCCCTTAGAGTCCAGGGCTTCCCCTTTGTGTATTCAGCTCTCTACAGTTGCTTTATAAATGCCAAAGAAAAGGGCTTCTTTAGGTTTTCAATCATGTAGTAAAGCTCCTGTATATATAAACTATTAAAATTTATATTAATCATATGATTTTTCTCCCATTAAGCTGTCTTTCATCCAGATAATGCCACGAGGGCAGAGGGAAGCAGGTTCTTTTTTCTTTTCATACTGAAGCATTAACTCATAAGACAGATACACAAACAACCAAGGGCTAAGAATCAACTAAGCAGCAAGTATCACAAGCTTTAGATTTCCTGATGTCCAGTAATTAGCTGAACAAAACCGAGTCTGAAAGTCCATTAAAGTCTTGCTTGCCTAAACTTGTACATTAGAAGATACTGCTCATCATTCACTTAAATTTCTCTGTGTCCCCCATCTCTCCCTGTCTCATACACACACCCACCCACACACACACACACACACACACACACACACACACACTCGTGCACACACACACACATCTATCTTATCCTAGCTTCAGAACATAATTTACCTTAATGAATTCAATGTAGTCATCGTAAGTGCCTTTGGGAGGCGCAAAATAGTTTCCACTGGGCGAGAACTTGTAGTGGGGGTTTTCAATCATGAGTGAGTTGTAAAAGTCAGCCAGCATAGTCAGCAGGAGGCGCCTGTCCCAGTCGTCTGTCACTCTCCCTCCGTAGTTACACTCCCCAGTGAGGTAAGAGATAGCTTCAAATGGGATTGTGTCATATTCATTTATAAACAACTGAAGTAAAGATAAAAAGGTGAGAAAATTAAAAATTAAGTCCTTTGACGTCACTTCAATTTGAAAATGTCGGTCTCTTTTGTTTCCTCGCCTATGCGGAGAGGGGGATGAGAGACTTATTATCATGGGTGCTAGGGAATGTCTGGTACTCAGTGTTTGATTTGGAATTGTCTCCATTCCCCATTTCTTCTGACATATACATCTATTGCTATCTATTTAATCATCCTGTATAGCCCAGGCTGGCCTCAGACTCATGCCAATAGACCTGCCTCAGACTTCCAAGTGCTGAGACGGCAAGACTGAACCACCATTCCTGGCTCATATGTTGATGTATGTGTGTCCATGTATGTGCACATGTGTATGTGTGTGTTGCAATGTTGTATTACTGGCTGAGAGAGTTTTGCCTGTCTCTGAATTAGAGAATATATGGTGCATGGTTGAGAAAATATTTTTTAAGCTCTCCAGAGCCCAGTTAAAATAAGTCGGTTTTTTTTTTTTGGAAAAATTTTAATGGTTTATTTGATGCATACTAGTGTTCTGTCTGCTTGTATCCTGTGTGTGAAGGTCGTCAGGTTCCCCTGGAACTGGAGTTTTAGACAGCTGTTAACTGCCATGCAGGTGCTGGGAATTAAACCCAGGTCTTTTGAAGGAACAGCCAGTGCTCTTAACCGCTGAGCCATCTCTCCAGCCCCAAATTAAATCTTGTTCGATACTCCCATGTTTGCAAGGGAAGAGAATTGTCAAGAGATTTGAGAGAAGACTGAGAGAGACGAAAGGTTATTCTTTGAGAGAAAGAAATTTGTGATATATGAAGACGTTATCCATTCCTTCTCTTTAGGGGAGGGCATATGCATGTTTGTCTGGGTCTCCCCAAAACTGAAGGAGCCCCCGAGAGAATAGAATGTTAACTTTGTACTATATGCAAGAAATGGAGATAACTCTTCCTGTCGATTACCCACTTAGCTGTGAGCTTTGGCTCCTTGGAGAGCGGTACCCTGCTAGCACGAGCAGATGAGGATGGTTTAAAGTCTCTCCCACTCCTAAAGGTGTGAAAGATGGATCTAGCTGATGTCTGGATTTCGGTGCTGGTGCTGGGAAGGTGACCTCAGAAAATGCCATCTTGAGCTTGGCAGATGTCAAGTTCTTAGTTGGTTGCTTACAGGTTGTGTGGCAAATATTTTAAGTAACATATTTTCTGTATTGACTACTAGTTTCAAAATCAGTGTTCAAATCAAAGTCATTCAGCATACATTACAATTTGTAAGTATGGATTTCAGCAACCATATAGATTCTCACAATGCAGGACTTATTTCAGGGAAGGCTTCTCATTCATTATTTTTAAAAGATTTGCTAAAATACTAATCATTATTTTTAGCTATTTTCCCCCTTCAGTGCTGGGGACCAAACTTGGGCCCTCAAGTATATTAGGCAAGCGCTCCAAGACTGAGCTGTGTCTCCAGCTAAGTATCAACAATTTCTATAAAGTAATCTCTTATCTTTATTATAAAGGTCAGCATAAATACCACTAGCTGTAACCTAGCGGTTGTTAGGTGGCGATCCTTATAAATGCTGGTTCTATTTCATCTTACCTGCAGCTGCCGGATACTGATGCGTAGGTCAGACTCGTTAAATCCATAGGGAATATTCCAACCCAGAGGACCAAATTTCTTTCTCTCTTGAACAAGGGCATGAAAAAAGCAAACTCCAAAAAGCAACTTCTCCCATGCCTTTAATGCAAAAATTGTACAAGAGGAAAACCTGATTAGATTTCCATCAGTAAAACTCATGATCAGAAAAACAGATGATGTTTTCATTACCAGGGTCTATGGTCAGATGTCATTTCAATCTTCTATTTTAAAAAGGCATTTATCTAAAGACATACTTTCTATCAAAGCATTCATCGTATGCCTAGTTCAAATGCCCAACACTAAGCAAACCATAATACTAAATGTTACTAAAATACAGATTATTACTATTTTATAAATGTGTCGGTTAATGATACCTGTCATTCATAGATCTCTCTATCTCAGCACTCAGTATTATCTTGTAGATTTGTGGGCATGTGCCTCAGACTATACATGCAAAAGAATGACTAATGAAGAGAATATGAATAAAGTCCAATATAGAATTCCCCGTGTTATTCCTTTTCTTTCAGAGAGCATTGGTGAAAGCATTTTTAGTTGATCTATCCATGACATCCTCCAGTATTTGACATGGATGCCGTGGATGCCTCCTGTATCAGTGCTCTGGGGCATGGTCACCCATCTCTTTAGATTCCTCACAGTAGATTGCAAGCATTTGAAGTGGAAACTTAAGGGTTCTTTGGAAAGTCAGTTGGATGGTGTTTTTCTGGGGCAAACATGTAAAGGAACGTTTCAATAAAGTGGACACAGGTGTGAAATGCTAATGACATGCATGTATTGGTCCACCTTACATTGCATAGTTGAGCTGCAAGTGTCGGGACTCCATAGAAAAAAATATACCAACAACTTTCTGGTAGTGTGCTACAGTGTTTTGCTGCTTACTTGGCCTTGGGCTGATTGGCAGAGTGATGTCAGCTGAGACAGACCCACGTGCTGAGGCAAGACCCATGCTGAGGCAAGCCCGTGGAGCACACGTGATGCTTAGAGAATAGAAACAGGACTCAATGTGCAGTATGTTGTACATTGAGCATGCTTCTTTCAGACCCCACATTTCCTTTCTCATGATCCTCCCCAGCTTGTTTTATTCCCTTTTATTTCCCTAGATATCTTTGCTTCTACTTTGATGTCATACATACACATGATTTATTATATAAAACAGAGGAAAACAGATTACAGAAAAAATTTGATTTGGCTTAATTCACTTAGTATGTTTATATAGTGTATATTCAGTTTCCTGCAAATGACATAACCTCACTCCTCTTTATGGTTGAAAAAGTCCACTGTGTCTATGTACCAAAGCGCCACAGTTTAGCTCTTGAGTAGTGCAGCAGTAAACATCTGTGTGCAGGTGTCTCTGTAATGTGCTGACTTGGAGGCTTTGAAGAAAGATTTACATGTCTTGTATGGTAGATCTATGTTTAGTTCTTTAAAAAAATTTTTAAAAAAAAAGACTTTTATTTTATGTATAATGTATGTGTCTGCTTCCCGGTATGTGCAGTGCCCATGAAGATCAGAAGAGGTCATTAGACCCCCTCCAGCTGGCATTACAGATGTTGTGAGATGCCCCATGAGGGTGACTCAGCTGTCTTCTAGCCTCTTGTTTGTTTTCTAAATGGCTGCCATTCTAACTTGGGTCAGAGGAAGTCTTACTGTAGTTTTAATTTGTGTGTCTCCGATAACTAGTGAGGTTTCGGATGTTTTCATGTTTACTGAATGTTTGCATTCCATCCTTTGACAATGTTCATTAGCCCATTGATTGGCTGAGTTGTTTAATTTCTTGTTGAGATTTTTGAGTTGTTTGTTCTACATATTCATCCTGTCAGCTGTATAGTTAGCAAAGATCTTTCTCCAACTCTCTAGGCTGTCTCTTCAGTTAACTGTTTCCTTTCCACTTTGACTCATTTGGAGTGGGGTTTTGTGCAGTGTGAGAGGTGGAATCTATCCTCATCCTAATGTGGTATTCCCAGTACCACTTGCTCGACAAAGTTTCATTCTGTAGCACAGGCTAGCCTAGGACTGCTTATATAATCCAGGCTTGTAGCAATCCTCCTGCATCAGCCTCTTGAGTGCTGGTATGACAAATATGAACCATGACGTCTAACTGTGAAATGGTTTTAGTTACACAGTGCAAAGCACAGTGTGCAAGTTCTGCAAGGGCACATTCCTCCCCATGGATGTTCTCTTTTAGATCTTTGGAAATGGGCAACACACATATTTGTGGGAAGCGTGGTTGATATAATTTAAAACTCTTTGGCCTTTAATTTATAAACTAAACTACATCCACTCAAAAATTATTTATTTCAGTATTGACTATGTCATAAGCAGAATATAGACTGTTGGGGATAAAATGATGAGTCAGGTAGAAACAATTTCTGTTCCATTAGGAAATACACCCAGTTTAGAAAACATACTAAATAAAAACCTTATACTAACATATTTAACTACTATAAGAACAAAACTGGAGAGTGTTAACATATTTAACTACTATAAGAACAAAACTGGAGAGTGTTGAAGGCTGGACATTACCAGTTCTTTGCCGGGGCATCCCTTGAAAAACTGAGTATCAGAAATTGGATCAGAGAGGTATGATTGAAGGAGATTTAGCCGAAGACCCGTGGGAGGTTCGTTAGTCATTTTTACTCCATTCTGTAGAATTGTTACTGGGAACTAAGACAAAACAAATGTAAAGTATTATGCAAGACAACAATCTTGAGTAAACACTCAGTACATTAAAAATAAGTATAGCAGCAGACTCTATGAAAATCTCTAAGGTTAAGAGTTTAACACTCAATTAAGAAACACAGTATAACAGACAGCTAAATAAAGGTAGTGGACTCATAGAAGTTAAACATACTTTTGGAGATGGATAGCTTGTGAGCCAAAGCCTAAAGCTTGGATTGCAGGTTTCAGGCGAAAAATCTTCACATATTTTTTCCAATGTGGGCATCCAGGAGACAGCAAGATGACAGTTTTGTAGACAAACCCAAGTTCCTTCTTCTATTGCCGATGTAATCATTTTTGACGCAACTGGTCCTTGCCCTTGTCCCAGTGAAATAGCTTGAAATTTATTTCCAGACATAGATTTATCATTTGCAAATTTCAGCAGGCCTACAAAGGGCATAAACAGACGATACCACTTCTTACTCTATTCTAGCTCACAGTTCCTGTGTTTTATCCTGAAAAATTCTGGGTACCTTTGCCTAAAGACCAGATTTGTTGATGAATTTACAGTCACATAACAAATGCATATTGAACAAAATGTTTTAGTTATAAGTTAAAAGCTTACAATATATGCCATATACACATGGTGCATTTATATAAACACATGCAAAACATACACAGAAAAAATGTGCCTGTGCGTGTATGTGTGTGTTGGTGTGTGTTACAGTAGATGTACTTACTTGCCATGGGGTCTGCTCCAGGAGACAGCACAAAAACTAAAGGAATGGTGCAATTTGAATCCAAGTAACTCTTCGTCAAGTCAAATGGTGGAGGCTCTACAAATTTTTTCCCTAGCTTGTCAGTTACATAATTTGTTATAGCTGGGGTTATCTGGAAATAGAGAAGATACAGAGTTTTGAGAATGTTTTGCTGCATAGCACATATTTATTGAAAAACACAAAATGTTAAAATTCGAGCATAATCGTTAAAAGGCATCATAAGAGCATTAATTTCCCTAAAGCGTAAAAAAAAAAAAATCTGTAACCTGATATGACAAGAAAAACATTCCAATGGAAAGTGGACAAAAGAGAGTATCTGTTTACAGAGAAAGAGACACTAGTAAATCTTAAACATAAGATATGTCTCAGGACTGCAGAGACAGGACACAGTCAAGAGTGCTTGCTTCTCTTCTAGAGGGCCTGAATTCTGTTTCTATGATCCACATCTGCCAGCTCACAAACATCTGTAACTCTAGCCCCTGGGGAGCCAACACCCCCTTCTGGTCTCTATGGGCACACACGCGCGCGCACGTGCACACACACACACACACACACACACACACGCACAGAGCATATTCTCTCTCACTCACATACATAAAATATTTTTTATAAATCCTCTTAAACAATAAGATCTTTTCATTTAATATGGCACACGTGCACACACACACACACATAGAGCATATTCTCTCTCACATACATACATAAAATATTTTTTAAAAATCCTCTTAAAAAATAAGGTCTTTTCATTTAATATGGCAAAAACTGAAAACTCTTGGCTATTTTTGTGTCCTTTAGGTAAGAGTGTCCCATGCATTTCTCAGTATTTCTTCTGGCTAATGTTATATGTGACTGTTTAAGGTAGAAAACCACAAGTATTTATTATTATTGTTGTTTAATATATTTTATTATATGTACTTATTTATTTTTATATATGGATTGTGTAGGTCAGAGGATGCCGGGAGCCAAACCCAGGAAGTCACCTGCTATTCTAAAAAAGCCTAGTCAGTGCAAGGTTAAGAAAGGACGGTCTCGGGTCTCAGGTCCCAGGAACTTAAAGAACATCTGGCATTTCCTGGGAGCCGGTTATGACAGTGGGATGATCTAGGGCAATAAGGATCTGACAGTGGGGCGGTCTTATGATTCAATAGTGGGATAGCCCTAAGCAATGACCCTCACCCAAACTTCCCGTTTTCCTGTGTCTTTATAACCTGCCCCTGAAATTAAAGTTTCAGAGCTCGATCAGAACCCCAGACTCCCTCTCATTCCTTGTGTCTCTTGTCCCTTTGATCTTTAGCCCCCTTCCCTAGGGTCATTGAATCCCCGAGGGCTGGGGCAAAAGGGTAACTTGTGGGAACTGGCTCTCTCCTTCTTCCATGTTAGTCCTAGAAATCAAACTCTAGAGCATTGGGTTTGGCAGCAAATGCCTTTATATTACTGGGTCATCTCATTAGCCCACAGGTAAAAATTATAGATATTATTGCCAGATCATAGTTTTATAAGGACGTTTGCTTCGATACCATCTTTTCAACAGATGTAGTGTTCATGAGGAAGCTTCAAATCTTGCTGACTAAGGGGCTTTCTTAGATGAGCAAGAAAACCTGAATTTCTAGGTGATCTCAAAAACAAAGTAAGCCTAGTAGGGTACCCCCTGAGGCAGGGGTGCCAGTTGACACCTGCTAGGGTTCCAGAGCAAAACAGTCTCAGATAAGAACACATAGGGCTGGAGAGCTGGCTCAGCAGTTAACAGAAGGCTTTCACCCTTGCAGAAGACCTGGGTTTAGTTCCCAGCACCACACGGTAGCTCACAACTACTTGTAACTCCAGTTCCAGGGATCCAATGCCCTCTTATGACCTCCATGAGCACCAGGCATGCACATAGTATAATATAAATAACATACATGCAGGCAACATGCTCACATGCATAAAATAAATAAGTCTTGGAAGGCAAAAAGGAGGAGGCTAACATCTAAGCAGATATATTAAGGTGCCTTACCATTTACTATCTTACAATCTTTGAGCTGCAGACAGATAAGTTAACTTCTAAGCAGTTGTATTTTTGATGTCTTTGTTATTGTGGATTATTTTATACTAATATTTATTATAAGAAAAATATAAATTATAACCATAGTTAGAGCTATTATTTTGCTTCTTATGCTGCTACATAAATAAGCAAAAGATTTCTTTTAAGGCCATAATACCCAAGTATTTGGTCATATAGTAGTCTATTCTTTGTTGCTGAGACTTTTTGACAAGATTAATATTTAAATCCAGTGATTAATAAAGCTGGTTCCCCTCTATAATGTAACATGGCAATCTGTGAGACAGTTTATAGGACAAAAAGGCATGGGGACAGCCATCTCCTAAGACTGCTTGTGGATCTGAGCAGCATTATCAGTGTTCCTTGGGTCTCAGTTCTCCCAGCATCCCTGCTGAATTAACCATTTCATGACTCCCTTCCTTAAACTCAACCAGTCTCTCTTTACCGATAGGTTCTGTGCTTTTGGAAATCCCTACATGACATATGTTTAATTCAATTTGGTTCAACCCACTTTGTAGAAATTGACTGACCATGTAGTATCTGCCATGCAGTACTTTAAGTCTTGAAGATATGCAGCAGAACAAGATACGGATTCCCAATGTCAAGAGTTCCCTTGTCTTGCTAGGGAGACCTTAACAAATAAACAAATATTGAGTGTTCTAGTGGGGTACGTTCTATGATGTATAAGTTCAGCCTTCAAAACACGGAGGACAAGGTAGTAACTCCACAAGATGCAAGTCTAACTCCAGTGCCCACCAGAGAGCCAATCAGCAAAGCACAAATAGGTGTGTCCAGAAGAGTCTTGTTGGGTCAGTTCAGCAAAGCTTTTTGCTCTTCGAGAAGAAACTACCCTTAGTCTACTGTAGCTTCTTAGCTGTATGAGCTTCTACAACTTTTAAACATTTTAACCCTTAGCTTATATAGACACTGCACAGCATCCAAAGACAGTCCCTTTCTAGCCTAATTCTATATGCTTTCTGCAATTACATTTTAAAATATTTATTTTTTTATTTAGGATTTTTGAAACAAGATCTCACTCTGTACCCCAGGCTAGCCTAGAATGACACTCTGTACCCCAGGCTAGCCTGGAATGAACAGTGGTTTTCCTGACTCCCTAGTGCTAAAATCATATTTTTTAATAAGCAAGACCCAGAAACGTGAGTTTTTCCCCCCTTATTCTTTCAACTCTGGCTAAAACTGTAAAAAAAAAAAAATCAAAAATCCATCTTCCTTTGCTTACTTCTGTCTCTAGATTTTCAGTACCAGCCACAGAGCAAGACCAGGATTCCAGTCTCACCTATTTTTGCAGTTAAGAGGCCCATCATAAACTACAGTGTCATTCTGCAGCATGGAGCTGTTGTGTCTAGGACTGCTGCATCATAAACTGCATCTGATCAGGATTTCAAATGTTTTTTTTTTACCTTGTCAGGCCTTAGACAGCGAAGAATGATTATTTTCTGCAGTTCGTTCAGTGTCTTATCCATTGGTTCTGGAAGTTTCATATTGTGCGGCTCTTTGCTGTCATAGATTTCCTCCCACAAATATATGTAATTACAAAAATGCTCCCTGGTAGAAAAAAATGATTGTATTTTCACTGAGAAATATTTTAAGAGATGACTGAGAAGGGAAGGAACAAGGTAGCAAGGGGACCATGTTTAAATCCCTAGACTACAGCAGCCTGCTCTATCCAGCCCTACCTAGGCCTGTGCTCTGAAGCTCAGTCACAGAGTGCCACTTAGGTGACTGAATGCAGGCATGCAAATGAAGTGAAGAAAATAGGTCCAATCAGGAAAGCGAAGTTGAACCTGGGGGAGGGGGCAGACACACTCTGAGGTCAGCAAATGCTCCTTGTCAGATCCCTAGTCTACCTCTGCAGACACTTCCCTTGTTAAAAAGTCACTGTCAGTTCTGGTTGCTAGGGTGCTTCTCTCAGGCTGCCCACTGTTTCCCACTTCCTTCACTTGGGGGCGTTCACTCTGCCGAAGTTCTTTTTTGTTTGTTTGTTTCTAGCTGTTGCTGCTGAGTTAACAGTTACCAACAGCCCACTCTCACTCTTTTGCCCAAGAGGCTTGAGGGTGTGGAATATCTACCTGTGATGTTACCTTCCAGAATGTAAGGTATAACAGGTTGTGTTCTTATTATGGTGACTTAAATGTTAGCTTCGAGGATACAGAGTTAAATAAAACTTGCTTTGATTTCTTACAATGCAGGAGCTATAACTTGTAAAATGTTTATGAAAAAGACCCGTGGAAACTGATTTTTGAAAATGTATTGACTCCTCACTTGGGCCTAAGTAACCTAAGTTAGTCAGAATAAACATCTTGCCTTCAGTTTATTAAGCCTGTGGTTGGGCCACCTAATTACTTCTGCAGGTCTTTGAGTAAGTAACTGACAGAGTATCTGTCTAGCCCTGTGTCAACCCTTCAAGGCTGAAAGCACAGAGGTGAGTTGTACTTCTAAACCTGCAGTCACCTTCTATGGGAGGAAGAACACAACCTCGGAGGATAAACTCCTGCCTCCCAGATGAAGGCAAAATTACCCAGGAGGGCCAGGCTGCACACCAAAACAGAAGTACTCATTCATCTCCCAAAGACCCTTGTAAAGATTTCTTTGGCCCACTTGGCAGGACTGGAGCAATGGTCAAGAAGATGAACCTGGACCCACAATGACAACAGGAGACTAGGGTTGCTCAGGTAGTGTAGGACAGGGACCTCGGCTCCTGTGCTTGGTCAGAAGCTGGAAACAGCTTTGGTTCTGTTCTGGCCAGAGGCTAGAAACGTCAGAAAAAGTAGGGTGAGCTTTTTTTTCCTGCTTTGGTCTCTTATCTTTTCTCCTAAATGCACACACACTGTTGCCTGAGGGTGTGACGCAATCTGAGAGGCATCTGGACAGCACTGAAGCTGAGCAGACTGACCAGGTCATCTCCCAGTGCCTCACCCCAGTTTCTTCTACAAAATCCTCCTGGGCTACTCAGTCAACAGCAGCCTGTTCCCTGGGATCTGCTCCTGCTCTTCAGGAACCCTGCCTTCTTTCTTTATGTTAAGCTCCCCCTATGATCTATACTAAACCGTCTAAAGCTCATCCTTCTGGGGCTCAGGAATTCCATTTTTTCAAATTTACAAGACAAGAACTTGGAGCCACTGACTCAGGGGAAGTCTGTGAGCTTATGTACCCTCACTCTTGGGTTACAGCCCACCTGAGACTAGGGTGCTCTGTCACACTCCAAAACCCTTCCTTTTCACCTTACGACCTTCACTTTTCCTGTGCCACTGGGACTAATTAATTACACATACATGTTACCCTAAGTCTTCCCCTGTAGTCCTAGATCTCATATCAGTGCTCTGAGTATGGACAGGGAGGGGAGCTACTGGACCCTCTGGTTTCCCTTCCCAGGGTGGTTACACAGTCAGCTGTCCCTTTCATTGGTGTATTGCGATGACATAGCTGCCAGAGACCATGGCTTTGTGTGGGAAGTGTTACATTATGTGAGGAGCCTGTCTTTCTACTAGCCAATAAACTAGAAAGAATCATGGAAAAAAATTAGATTACAATTTTTTCTGTCACCATTCAATGTTAAGTGTTGGGGGCCATTTTACCACTTCTCTGAAGCAGGTTAAGGCAGAGTCAGGGCAGATCGGGGCCTGTTAGCAGATTTCCTGGCCTGTTGAGGCATGGAATGTTAAGAGAAGGTGTACCTGAGGCTCAAGGGGAGAAGCTGAAGATTCTATTGATTTTGGTGGAAAGAGCAGAGGCTTTTGGGATGGTAAGAAATGTCTTGTGTACATTTTAGTAACTTGTTTGTTAGCATGGCTTTGTTTCCCAAGATACTGTAAAGCCTAAAAGAATTAAACTCGCAGTACTAACTGGACAGCCCTCCTGATTTCTAACCTTTGTCTCTGAGCCTTCTTTTCTGTCTTTCCTATAATCATCCACACTACCCCCTCAGAAGACTGTTCGCTTGGTATCGACCAGACAAGTCACCAAATGCACATAGTTACCTGAGTCCATGGAAGACTGGAAGTTCACTTGCTCGACAAATCTCCTCCCAGCTTTTATCCTGTAGCCAGTCTGGATCAGGATTTTTTTCAGCACTCTTAAGACTTACTCCTCCAGTTAGAAGAAACATCAGTTCCTGGTATTCAATCTCTTTCTTGGCCCTGTGTTCCCAAACAATAGCCATTATAAACTGTTGATGTTAAAATGGGATGCCACCTTCACTCCTGTGTCAGCCATGGATCCTCAGAAATACATTCTGTCAGTGGCCACCCTGGGCTGGGACTCAGGTAGGTTATTTTCACCAGCCTTCTGGCCCTCAACTACTCTTAGTCTGATAGCAGCCTGCCTGCAGAAGCCCCTCCTCCCACCCTACCCCCACTCCTTCGGGACTCCTCTAAGTTTTTCCTCGTAGTCCATTTCTATTTTTTTCTCTCACCATTGGCCCACAAAAGCACTCTCCATAAGGGGTCTATAGTCACCATACTTGCCTAGGATCCAGAGAGGGTGGTAGCAACCACAGAACAGAACAGAACTAGCACCCAGCAAAGACTATACCAACACCAAGAAACACTTCAAACATTATAACTCCAGATGCCTAGACTCAAAGTAGAACCACAAACATGAATATCAAGACAACATGCATCCTCCAGAAGCTTGTAATCCTGTTAGAGTAGGCCTTGAGAAATGAAATATAGCTAAACCACGGAACAAAGACTTCAAAATAGTACTTATGCATATATTCAAGGACCTTGTAGACAATGTGAATAAATTCCTTAATGAAGTCTGGGAAAATACAAACTGAATGAACTAATGAAAACATTTCAAGACATAAAGGTAGGAGTTAACAAAGAAAGAGAATCAATGATGAAAACTCAAAGTGAAATAAAACCAGAAATTAGAATTTTAGGATGTCAAAACCAAGAGAAAAGGCTCACCAGAGCACAAGACATGGAAGAAAAGATCTTAGGCATTGAAGACAAGGTAGAGGAAATGGATAGCACAGCCAAAGCAAATGTTAAATCTTAAGAAATTGAGGCACAAAACATCCAGGAAATATGAGATACTGTAAAAAAACCCAAACCAGTGAATAATAGGTAAGAGGAAGGAGAAGAAAAGCAGGTCAGAGGCAAAGAAAATACATTGTCAAAACATAAAAGGAAAACTTCCCAATCTAAATGAGGAGATTAGAAGAAGCATACAGAACATCAAATAGACAGGACCAGAAAAGAAATTAATTCCCTATGGCACAATAATCAAAACACTGAATGTACAGAACAAAGAAAGGATGTTAAAAACTGCTAGGAAGAAGGAGCAGCATCTAAAGGCAGACCTGCTGGAATAACATCTGACTTTAATGAGTAGACAACTATATGGATTAATGGTAAAATTTGACGTCTATGCTAGATCATGCACACAGATCTCCTGCCTCTGGCTCAGACCTAAATGTAAAAGGAAAATAATGAACTTTAAAGATAATTATGAATATCTTTATAATAGTCGATTGATGGCCAAGTATTTTCACTAACCAAAGACTATAAATCAGGTAATATTAAAATTAAAAATTTGTGTCAATTAAGAGAATGAGAAGGCATTCTAGATATTGAATGACAATTGCACATTATTGTTGGGTTTGGATCTAGATTATATGAAGAACTCATGGAAGTCAGTCAGAAAACAACAAAATCCCAATAGAAACAAAGGAATGTGATATGAATAAAAACAAACAAAAAAAAGACAAAAAAAACCCAACCCAAAACAAAAGCCTAGGTGTATGTGTGTGTTGTATTGTGTTGTGTGTGTGTTGTATTGTGTGTGTGGTGTGGTGTCTATGTGTATGTCTATGGCTTGACATCATTAATCATCACAGAGATGTAAGCATAAACAACAAGAAATAATGCTTATTGCATATTAAAATGTATTTTGAAAATGACAATAGATGACACATACCCATTATTCAGCATTTAGGGGACTGAGGCAGGAAGGTTGTGGGTTCAAGGCCATTTACTTAGTAGGACCCGGATGTAAAAAAAAGTATTTTGGGGTAATACAAATTTTTTGGTGCAGACCTACAACAACAGGAGCTCGCACTGTTAATGGGAGATAAACAGGAACATCTGTCAAATAAGTAGCAAGTTTCTTTTTAGCTCTCTTCAAAAAAGAAGTGTGTGCATGACAGCACTGAGACCTTCACACAACAGTGTCAGTGGTGTTGTTATTTATAACAGTGCCAAACTGAAACAACTCAAATGTCCATCAAAAGTGGAACTGAGAAACTTTAATGTATTCTTACAATGAATGCCACAAACCAATCAATAGAAACAAATAATAGGTTCCCTGGAGTTTGAGGCCAGCCTGGTCTACAGAGTGAGTTCCAGGACAGCCCGGGCTACACAGAGAAACCTTGTCTCAAAAAACCAAAAAAAAAAAAAAAAAAAAAGGTTCCCTGATGAATCTTTTTAAAGTTATATTGATGGGTCAATGAGATGGCTTAGTGGATAAAGACACTTGCTGCCAAGCCTGATAACCTGAGAGTAATCTCTAGGTCCCTAGGTCCCTGGTGAAGAAAGGGGAGAAAGAACTCCTGCACACACACACACACACACACACACACACACACACACAAATGTAATAAAAAGTATGGATGATGAGGAAAAAAATTTTAGACCATCAGAGTCAGCTAACCTAGACCCTTGGGGCTCTCAGAGTCTGAACCACCAGAGCTACCAACCAAAGAACACCCATGGGTTGGGTGACTTAGGCCTCCCAGCACATATGTAGGAGATGTGCAGCTTGGCCTTCATGTGGATGCTGAGCAACTGGAGTGGGGGCTATCCCAAAAGCTATTTCCCGTCTATGAGATATGTTCTTCTAGCTGGGCTGACTTTTCTGGCCTCAGTGGGAGAGGAGGTGCCTAGCCTCACAAAGACTTGAAGTGCCAGGGTTGGGGAGACACCTGGGGGAGGGCACCTGCTCATAGGAGAAGGGGAAGGGGGCATGGGAGAAGGGTTGTGGTAGGGGTTACCGGGAGGGGGGCAGGGAGTGGGATGTAAATTGAGTAAGTGAAAAAAATAAAATGGCTAAGGAAACACAGGTCACTTACAGAAGAAGGTTAGCACACAACAAAAAGGAGAACAACAACTTGTCTTTCTCGAACAGAGAGCGGCATATGTTACAGTATAAATTGTACGTGAAGTGGTCATTTAAATAGCGCAGCCGCTTTTCCAAGATTTTGGATCTGTTGCTAAAAGGTCAAAAAAGAAAAATATGCTGTCAAACAAAAATAGGGAAATTAAGTGACCTAGATTAACTTATAAAATGTTCTAACTTTATTAAAGTTTTCATCACTAGAAACATTTGAAATCACTCACATACAAATGTAAAACTTGTCACATCTGAGCAATTTCTAACAGTTCTAATTCTTCCAAATCATCACTGAAACATGTAAATGACATTTTAAAATTCTTCAGCCTGACCTCTTCCTCCATCCTGAGCACAGTGTAAATTCACATTCTAAGTCACAGCTGGGAGACCTTAGAAATTTTAATTATTCTACCAGGAGCTGACATACAAAGAAATTTCTTATGGTACACATGTGGTTTGAGTCACATTATAATTTTACTTAGTAAGTACAGAAGTTACTGAATACAAAGCATTGTTCTCAACACTTTGAAGATATCTCACTTAATTCTCAGAACTACCAGAGGAGGTAAGTATAATTATTATTTCTGTTTTTATAATAAAAGGAAACCGGAGCAATTGCAGAAAGGGTAACTGACTTTTCTGAAGTCCTGTGGCTGATATCAGGTAAAATGGAGATTGAACAATGTCAAAACACGTATACACTCATTGTGACAGTTAAACTTGCTTGTCAACTTGCTTGATTTAGAGTAATGGTTTAAGATAACCTCTAGGAATGTCCGTGAGGTTTATAGATTGGTTAATTGAGATGGTGGCATCAGCCCATGGGCTAGAGGAGGAAGGGAACTAAGCACCAGTGTCCATCTCTGGCTCCCTCCTTTATAGACACAATGTGACTACCCACCTTCCACCCTTCCACCATGCTCAATGGACCTTCAAAGTGAGCCAACATAAACCCTTCCTTTCTTCAGTTGGTTTTTCCAGGTGTTGTCCTTGCAACAAGGAAAGTGACTAATAAATTTATTAATCCATTAAAGTGAAAACCTCTAGCAAATAAATATAAATGTGGTACAGCCTTTTAGACACCTCAGAGCTGGAGAAAGAGACATTAGAATTGTCAGCAAAAAGAAATCTTGACCATCATTGGAATATTTAAAAGACAGAAAGAAGAGCCAGGTATGGTGGCACACTTATAATCTCAGCATTCAGGGAACAGAGACAGAAAGACTGTCCCCAACTCTGAAGATAGCCTGGGCTAATAGCAACTACTAGGTTAACCTGGGCCACATAGTGAGACCATTGCTCTATGCATAAATCTTAGGTGCATGAGACAACTTTTTAAAGGGAAGACTTTAGATGTCTTTTGCTCTGTTTTTCCTTCTTCCACTCAATGATCGACAATGAAAACTCTACAGCGGTAACTAGAAACAATAATTACTTTTTTTTAATGGAAGGGATGTTCACCATCCAACCTAGGAAGAATGGAGGAAGCTAGAAATCCACTTACCTGTCGTGAATAGAGTTGATGTAAAGGTTCACAAACCAGATGAGAGAGTATTGGTACATGGGATCTATGTTAGCCAGGTCTGCGATGCTAAAGAATAGCACTGACGAATGTTTGGCGATGGGTCTGTATCCTTCTCGTGACTCTGCTATTTTTAGCTCTGTTTTTTCTGCAACCTGGCAGAGGAGAAGAACCAAGATGAATGAACGGTGATTCTCTCCATCATGTGATTTTCTTATAGCGAATTTTTACATATATTTGAAAAGCCCTTAATGCAGTGACAAATTATAAGAACTTAATTCAAGTACATTCTACAGGAGAGGGGTAAAAAAGAAAAATGGAAGAATTACAGAGGAAGGACGAGGAAGCTGAGAGGTAGGAAAGAGGAAAAGAAAAAAGACACACCTTACACTCTTCTCTTGTAATCTTCATTAAATAATAAAATTTAAAAAAATTGGATTTTTAAAAATTTTAGCTATTCTGAATGGAGGTCTGCTCTTTTGTGGACTTTCTCTAAAATGAATAAAATATAATCACAAATGACCAGAAAGTTCTGAACCTCAGTCTTGACTATAAGAAGGAAACAAAGTTCCAGCCTGGTCTACAGAGTGAGTTCCAGGACAGCTAGGGCTACACAGAGAAACCCTGCTTTAAAAAACCAAAACCAAAACAAAACAAAACAACAACAACAACAAAAAAACCAAAGAGGAGGAAGGAGGAGGAGGGAGAGGAGGAGGAGGAGGAGGAGGAGGAAGAGGAGGAGGAGGAGGAGGAGGAGGAGGAAACAAAGTTAGCAGCAACTGGTAATTAATAGTCTTTTACGTAAACCTACTACTCCTATCTAAGCCTTGACCCACGGTTTCTTCCTTCCTGCGCCCGCCTCTTTGTTTCTGCCAGGGTCACACTGGGGCAGGTGCTTCTGTGTTGTACAAGAAACCAAGCTGAACAAGCTACAAAGGATGAGGCACCATGCTCTTCATTTCAGTTCTGCCACCGGACTCTTGCCTTGAGTTTCTGTCTTGGTTGACCTTGATGATGGACTGCAACTATGAACCAAATAAACCCTCTCCTCCCGTGTTGGTTTGAGGCAGTGTTTCACCACAGTAACAGAAAGCAAATGAGGATCCTTCTCCTCTCCGATCCTCTTTGATGACCAGTTTGGTGAGGGGGCAATGGGAAGTTCACCAGAGTTTCCTCTGCTCTGATGGACAGGAATGGGAAGACAGACACCAGAAAGTATCTCAGCCACCGCTCAGATATGAGCTGCTATACAATATTTCTCTAAGACACTGTCTTGTTTCTTCAAAAATGTAAAAATAAGGGACCAAGCACCTGACAGAGTGAATCTTCATCAGCACACTACTATAAACGAAACCTCTTCAACACTTGTCCCTGAGTGGAGCTGGATTGGAAGGGGGCACAGTGAGGGATGCTGAGTGACTAATGCAACCTCTGCTTTGTTTCTGTTAGCTATAAGGATAAAGTGATGGGGCTGGAGAGGTGGGTCCGTGGGTAAGAGCACTAGCTGTTGCTGTAGAGAACCTACAACAGTTCAGTTTCCAGCACCCAGAGAGCGGCTCAAAACCATCTAACTCCAGTTCCTACTCTCTTCTTGCCTAGGAAGGCTCACGGCATGCATGTAGTGGACAGATACATTTGCAGACAAAATACTCATACACATACAAAAATAAAAACAAAACTTAAAAAATTAAAATCATAAAAAATATTTTTAAAGGAAAGGAAAAAAGAATAATAAATGTTTTAAAGGGTCAGGTCTTGAAATGAGGTGATTCCTGCAACCTGAATTTCCTCTCCAGAACACATGCAAAAAGCCAGATGTGGAGGCTCCCATCTGTAATCCCAGAACTTCTATGGCAAAATGGGAGGCAGAGACAGGAGAGTCATCTAACATTTGTGACAGGGTGCAGCAGCAGAAAACAAGAAAGATTTGGCTTCAATAGGCTAGCAGGAGGGAGCCAATTCCCAGAAGTTGGCCCCTGACTTCCACATAGGCACCAGTGGCTGAGGCCTGTCACTTCACGCCTCATCTCATAAATAAATCAGCCCTCGGGAAGGGCGGGGAAGAGATTCAGTATAAAAAAAAGCACTTGCCTGTTTGATAAGTTTGGAATTTATCATTGGCTGTAGACCATCTGGCCCTCATGTCTGCTCTCTCCCCCCTCCACTCTCTCCTCTTCCTTCTCTCTCCTACTTCCTCCCTCCCCCCTTTTCTCCAATAAACACACAGATGACAAGCTGATGTCAGAACATCCCCTATTGGTTCCAAGAACCACTCATGGCTCAGGCACTCAGGACATATCTCCACACACCCCAAACTCCAACCACTAACTGGGGTAAGACAACTTTCAAAGTTTAGTTTCTAGATGAAGAGTCAACTAAAACGTAAATAATCCTGATTGTGCTGTATACTTAGCTAGTAAATTTCTTTTGCTTCTTCTGTGTATAGATAATGTATAGACTGAACTAAGTGTAGAGAAATTCAACGGTAAGAGACTCTCTTCTCAGTTTAACTTTGGTTTCTAAGCTTTTGTATTTTATCTATTTTTCTTTTCTTGAAAGTTTACTACAGCATTTCCTCAGGGACTAGACACAAACTCAGATGGTAGGATCCGAATGCTTCTAGGAGTCTTTATTTTCACCTGCTGTTTCTTCGTGATCTCATTAGACATCATTTTGGCAGAGTCTAAGACTTTTATTGCACTTTCATCTTCCAAAATGTTCCCTTCTGAAGAAGATAGTGTTTCTAAGATCTTTGTCTCTATGTCC
The DNA here is from genome assembly GCF_004785775.1 of Grammomys surdaster. Classification (NCBI taxonomy): domain Eukaryota; kingdom Metazoa; phylum Chordata; class Mammalia; order Rodentia; family Muridae; genus Grammomys; species Grammomys surdaster. The sequence continues at coordinate 1,991,654 of NW_021620795.1, read as the reverse complement.
TTCAGCTGCTTCTTGTTAGCCGCAGACTGAAGAATGAGGGCATTCCGCTCCTCCTCTAACTCTGGCCTAAAAAAGATAGAAACATTTACTGTAAATTTGTGGCATTTAATCTAACCTCTACCTAAACATTATATATAACCTTTTTAGAATATTTGAGTTATTATATAGATGTAAAAAAAAACAAATCAATTTTACTTCAGTAAGGGGAAAATAACTGATGGCTAGTTTTAATGGTTAAAGTGATATAATCTAAACTTGCCTGGAAAGGGAATCTCAGTGAGGGATTAAGTAGACCAGGTCAGCCATCACTTCCACTTTATGGGCTGGACCCTGAACTATGACAAGGAGAGAGGGAGCTGAGAGCTGGCATGCATATACCTACTGGTCTCTTCTTCTCATAGCAGGTGTCACATGATCTGTTCTCTCACACTCCTGCTGCTGTGACTTTCCTGCTAAGGACTACAAATGGGAACAGTGGGCTAAAATAAACCCTTTGTCCCACAACTTCCTTTTTGTCAACATATTTGATCACAGCAATAGAAAATGAAAAGACTCATAGAAATATTGATTTGAGAAACTTTAGCAAAGAAAAGTCATTTGTATACTTAAAATGTGACCGCAGCTCTAAGAATGTGTGAGATTATTCTTATGGTATTATTGGTTATATGTAGGAAGATAAGGACACCAAGTATGGTATTTCCTATTAATTCACTGACTCTGTCCTCAATAACTCTTCTAAAATAATAGCCATAGGAAGGAGGACTGGTCTGACTGGCTTATTAAGGGAAAGGCAAAATTGACATTAAGCATTAAGAAGCAAAAATGGGATAAAACTTCAAAATAATACCATCTGCTATAGAGAACGTTATAACATAGGTCTTGTTTATTTTTACATTTTGGAAGTAACAAAGTTACTTTTATATCCTTTTAATTTGACTTCACTCAACAGACCACTTAATAAGATTGTATTAAGATTCGACTCAAATCAATTACTTTCTCGTAAAAGCAGCTCTTTCTTGTTGCTTTTCTGGATTTTGTTATTTTTTTTTACTCATTTGAAAAACAGAGTATGTTAGTAATGGAAAAATACAAAACAAACAATAGAACCATAAAAATTACTTATGCTCTTATATATTAGGTAAAATAACTGCTAACATTCAGGTATATTTCATCTTAATCCTCTCCTTTGTTTCATTTTAAACACAGAGAGATTCACCCATCATTTTTCAATACAATATTATTTATATCACATATGTAGCTCCTATCTTCACTCCCTATCCTGAGCAGTTTCTAAATTTAACATAATAAAAGACAAATATAACAAGACTTGGTTTAAAAGTTATTACTGAATGGCCATTTTTAATGACTATAATTGTTTGATTTATAATAACAAAATATAAAATCTTTAGCCATTTCAAAACAGTCCCAAAACAAAAGTATTGATGGCCTACAGATACTCTCTAAACTGCCTGAAGCACTGAAAAAATACATACCTCTCCTTTGCGACGACGATGCCTAGTAATTGATCCTCAAGCCCTTCCGGAGTTATCATGAAATTGAGCAAAGACACTTTTGTAGCTAGTTCTGGCATGTAGTGTGGGTTTCTCAGTTTTGTAGTGATATAAAATTTAAAATCAAAAGAATATTCAATAATGACTTCACCAAGTCGGATGCAATCGATACCACCTATATTCCAGGAGAAATAGATAACGAATGAGCCAAAGTTACTCAGCCTCTCTTGCTGTGCACTTCTAAGGCCTCACCTAAATTATACACAAAGAGTCCTAAGTAACTTGAGATAGAAAACAGTTGTGACAAAAGTTACTGCTGCAGCGACAAATACGCAAGTATACAGTAGGACACTCATTCTGTTGAAACGTAAGACACTGTGTCAGGAGGTCATGGAACTTTACAAATCAAGACACTTTTTGAGTCTGGTGGTGGTGGCATACACCTTTAATCCTAGCACTTGGGAGGCAGAAGCAGGAAGATCTCTGAGTTCCTAGCCAGCCTAATCTACAGTGTAATCTCCAAGACAGCCAAGACTACACAGAGAAACCCTGTCTTGAAAAACCAAACCAAACCAAACCAACAACAACAAAGATGCTTTTGAATTTTTCTATCAAATTTTAACTGTGATTCCAAACTTTTTATATGACTGAAGCTCACCAAAGTATCAGGGCTTGACAGAGGTAAATGTTCATCAGCAGAAAGACACATGTGGGTAATGTTTACCTAGACTCAACTCTGGGCCACATTCTTGTTATTATTCATAATTAGTGAACTTTCTGAAGTCAATGATCATAAGACAAGAGGATTTCAGACTGGCTTCAACTGTCTCATGCTCTCAACAGAGCTAAAATTGAGGGGAGTAGTAGATAAGGCAAAGATAAGCCAAAGTATCTTAGGATACTGGATCAAGGTTCAGTTCTGAAAGCTTGTTTCAGATTTCTTTCCATACATAGCAATGACATAGGAGTTCTAAGTTATTATCATCATTATTAAATTTGTCTTATTTTTCTTTCATGCTTCAAAATAATCCAATCATCTTTCAGTTCTACCTTGTTTAAAAGTTTGTCTGAGTAACAAAGGCTCCAAAGATGGATCCAGATCTTCACCAACATTTTCCAGGAGAAGTGGAGTTCCAAACTGAATGCAGTTTTCCAAGGTTCTCATATAGTCTGTGTCAGATAACTTAATAACACTGAGCTGGTTATCTTTCTCAGAGTTTTTGATCCACTTATTGGCTTGACCCTGGGGGTCAATCATTAAAGGCCTGGAAATAGGAGGGAAATTCCAAGAGGGACACATAAACGCTGCAATTCCTTAAAAATCTATGCAATTTAAGTGGATGTTCTTACAAATGCAAAGTATTTTATATAAAGATTTATCTTTCAAAAGTCTTATGATTATATATATATATATATACATATATATATGCATGTGACAGTAATAACTAATAGGAAGAGGTCATGAATTTGCCAGGGAGGTGAGCACAAGAGGAGTTGTTGGGGGGTATGTGTGTGATAGAAATTCATGCGTGCAATTCTCAAAAATAACTACAAATTAAAACAAAAAGTAAAAAGAATGTTCCTGGTTTAAACCCACTGGTCACAGAGCAAAAACAAAAAGACATGAAAGTACAGTGGGAACTTGGTGGAAGGAAGTAGGAGGCAGGGTAGTGGTGGTGGGAGGACACGAGAGGGTAAAAAGATGAATGTGACCAGAATCTATTATATACACATGAAATTGTCAAAGGAATAACTTAATTTAAAAACAAAAAAGAGAATTTTGTTCTTAAAAATGAAGAAACTCAACTCACATTGGTAAAAACCCCAAGGTTTTAAAACCACCCCAGTGTGAGAAGAACCAGGAATCTGTGAATCAGTGGGCTGTGCTGTTTTCTATATAACACTGTCATCACAGCAATCTTAATGCACAGAAAGAGCTAGTATAATGTGAACGATCAGTCACTAAAGGTTTAAAATAAAAACACATCAGCTTATAAATGATTTTTACCAGTTTGTGAGTAGGACTATAGAGAGTGAGTGCCTAAGTTAAGTCTGGTACACAGATCTATCTAGGGATGCTTTTCTAGGATAGTAAAGTAAAGGCTTTATGTTTAAGAATATGTAATTGGTGGCTAGAGCAATGGCTTACTGTCTAAGAGCATTTGCTGTTTTTGCAAAGGACTAGCACCCATGTGGCAACTTACAGGTGTCTGAAACTTTAGTTTGAGGACATTTAACACCCTTTTCTGCTCTCTGTGGGAAAACAGGCAAACACGTAGCTGGAGAAAAGAATAGTGTACAGTCATTACATCACCTGGAATATGAGGAATGATTTCCAGTGTTTGGAAAGTTAGTCTTCTTGAGAAAGTCTCCTCAGTTGGTATTGAGCCACTGTGGCTGGTTTTAAGTCTTCCCATGGGGTCATTTCTAATGCATATCATGATCACACTCATGAGGTCTCTTCTTCATCAGACACTAAGTGTCCCCATCCTTACATCACCCTGATTCAGGCATACTTACTGCCATGATATATATATATATATATATGATTTAGAAATCTTCAATTCGGTAAGATACCCGAATAAAAGGTAGAATCATAAAAATCATAAACACTAACATATTTATACAATAGAATATAACCCTCCCTGAAACATAGCCCTATGTAGAGAAAAATGGATGAATCTCAAAACAGTTATGCTGAGAGGAAGATGTATCATATGTATGTGTCAAGAAATAAATGTGATGCTCTATATCAGGTGTAACTAGTCCATGTTGTCCTAGAACAGGTATAACCAATCTGTGTGAGAAGTAATTGGACTGATGATTGCCTGGGGTGGGATAAGGGCAGGAAAGGAACTCTTCAGGAGGTATCCTTGCTCTCCATCTTGATGGAGTCAAGTTTGAGTGCACAGTTGTACACTTTTTCTGAACTCACCGAATGGTAAATTTGAGTTTTTCTATTTTATTACGTGTAATTTTTAATCTCAAACAAAAATGCATAAACAAAAATTGATCTTTAGTCAACAATATTCAGTGGCTAAGGGGGAAACGCATGTCTGCAGCTCATCCTTAAACACATTTAGAAAGATGGGTTGGCAGAGGAGTAGGTAGATCGCGATTAAGCAGCAGATAGGACACAGTGCTAACTGCAGAGTGTAGGGGTGACTGTTACACTGGAACTTCTGTCAAAGTCTTTCAGCTGGTATATATGCTTGAAGACTTCCAAATGGGACAGGGGAAACTTTTTATGTTCCTTACCACCGTCTAGAATTATTAACGATCACACCGTTGTCTATGGAGAATGCGTCTGTTGGTAGCCCGGCAATATTCCAAGCTCTAATTTTGACTGGATCCCCCAAGGTTTTACTCAGCGAGAACTCCTCTGAACATGGGAATTTTTTATCCTGTAAGAAGTAAAAGTTGGATGTTTTCTTTCATCTTATTAGTTGAAATAATCTTTAAGTTAAAATATATATTTGATTGTCATAACTAAAGATCAGAAAAAAATTGCATTGAAGGTTAGGACTATTTTATCAAAGAAGAAGTGGAGGGAGGGAAGAAGGGAAGGTGGGACAGAGGGAGGGAGGTATGGAGGGAAAGAAGGAGAGAGAGAGAAAGACAGAGACAGAGACAGAGATGGAGAAACAAAAAAGACTTCCCATATTTTGAGTGCTTTTTCTTTTGATGTCCTCATTGACATCATATTTTCCAGTATATACTTAGAATGTTCTAAATCAAAAATTTACTAACATAAACCGCATACCTTGCACAACTTGCTCCAATTTTCCGTACACTCTTGTCGAAATCCAGAAGTGAAAGCACCAAGGTAAGCTATGACTCCTGCTGACACCAAGACGTCACCAGTTAGGTTTTCATATGTTATTTGAAGGTCATTTGCAGCTTGAGACCATCTGTGCAACAAACCAAAGGCAAAACAGCACACAATTGTATGGGAAGGGCCGGGTGGAGGGATGGCTTAATCGTTAAGAGCACTGACTGCTCTTCTAAAGGACTGGGATTCAGTTTACAGCATCCACGTGGTGTCTTACAACTATCTGTACCTAAAGTTCAGGGATCCAACATCCTCTTTGGGCCTCCACAGGCACCAGGCTCCAGCAGAGCACAGACATACCTGCAGGCCAATTTAAAGAATAAAAAAGAAAGTGCATGGGCCTTCTGGTCTAAATCCTATAAGAAAAGGCTAGGACATGTTAGGCTTGTGTGGCATGAGGATTCAGATCCCTTCTAGCTCTGTTACGCTGCGTTATATGAGTTTCTACACTCCAGTCTTAGAGCAGCAGCTCTGTCCGGCAGCACTCTGCCTTCCAATAACAACAACCCCAGTGGTTTTGCTTCAGAATCTTCTCTAGAATGATTTTGTCCTAGTCTTTCTTTCAGTAATAATTCAGAAATAATTCTAGATAATAAGAAACATTTTAAATTCATTCCAGAAATTCTGTTTTGAAGCAAGACTATTTGATACACATTAAATTACAAAGTTGAGATTCTGCAGATAAGGTTGATAGGTTTTCCATTCAACAAAACTGACACTAGAAGTAATTCCAAAATCATCTCACCTGGACTAAATTACTACATCACACTATTCACAGAATAATCATGATCAATAATGAAACAGCTGAATGTGCAATCCAGTTTAAGAAAACATAGAAAATTGGGAAAGAGTACCAATAGCATTTAGATTAAAAGACTGTAAACATTGCACTTTCTTTTTCTCTTCCTCTCTCCCTTTTTGTTTGTTTCTGTTTTTTTTCTGAAATTAATTTTTTATTGGATATTTTATTTACATTTCAGATGTTATTCCCTTTCCCCATTCCTCCCCTCCAGAAACCCCCATCCCATTCCCCCTCCTCCTGTTTCTATGAGGATGTGCCCCCACCCACCCACCTCACTCCCACCTCCCCACCCTGGAATTCCCCCACACTGGGGCATCCAGCCTTCATGGAACCAAGAACCTCCTCTCCTACCTATGCCCAACAAGATCATCCTCCCCTACATATACAGCTGGAGCCATGGGTCCCTCCCTATGTGCTCCCAGGCTGGTGGTTTAGACCCTGGGAGCTCTGGTTGGTTGGTATTGTTGCTCTCCCCATGAGGTTGCAAACCCCTTCAGCTCCTTCAGTCCTCTCTCTAACTCCTTCATTGGGAACCCCGCGATCAGTTCAATGATTAGCTGTAAGCATCCGCCTCTGTATATGTCAGGCTCTGGCAGACCTCTAAGGACACAGCTATATTAGGCTCCTGTTGGCATGTATTTCCTGGCATCCACATCAGCGTCTACCTTTGGTGACTGCACAAGGGATGGATACCCAGGTGGAGAAGTCTCAGGACAGCCCCTCCTTCAGTTTCTGACCCACACTTTGTTTCCATATTTGCTCCCATGAGTATTTTGTTACTCCTTCTAAGAAGGACCAAAGCACCCACACTTTGGTGTTTCTGTTTTGAAAATAAGTTATAAACTCTATCCTCAACACTGATCTTGCTCCTTTGGAGAGTCCTGGCCAGGTGCTTTACAGAATGCCACATATTCTCAATTAGCCACTGTAAAATCAGACGCAACTGTGACAAACAGGTGAGGACAGTCAGGCTCAAGCCTGTTGTCCCCTAGCCTTTGAGAAGCAGCTCTACCTTGACTTTTCTCCACCAAGCCCTCCAATTAGCTTGGAGGCTCGTTCCAGCTTCTTAGCACACAGTTCCACCTGATCCTCTAGAGCTGCCTTTTCCTCTGTCTTCTCTTGGAACGTCTTCTGTAAGTTTTCCAAATGATGCTCTACTTGGGCCAGTTCCCCTCTCTTCTGATTCAAAAGCATCATTGTCTCTGCTAAGGACTTCTGGGCCTCTGCTAAACGAGCTTTCTTTGGAGCCACAACCTGTTAAGGGACAGTATGAAGATGTGTGTTCTGTGTAAAAGTTAGATGTTATGGTTCAAACATGGGGTTTAACAATAAATTACATATAATAAGCACTTAAATCTTATATAACACAAAACACCTATATACTTCATAAAACAGACAAATCATTTAGATTTGTAAACTATGGTATACAAAATAAATTATTCTGGAATAATATAGTTTAACATAGAGTAAAAATGTCACAATATATAGCAGAGTGTTTTAAAATAATGAGAAGTTGTCATTCAACTGAAAAGGGGTGGGGATAACGCCTTGTGATTCTGTTTCTGCCTTCCATTTTATTTCACTTATTGTTTTGAGAAAGGTTCTTGCTCTATAGCCCTGACTGGCCAGGGAGTACAGATGCTCATGGACTGGTAGGATGAATATTGTGAAACGGCTGTCCTAAGCAAAGCAATCTACAGGTTTACTGCAATCCCCATCAAATGCAATTCTTCATATAAATTGAAAGGATCATCTTACATTTCATAGGAAATACAAACTATCCACAATAGCCCAAATGATTCTGAGCAATAAAAAACCCTGTAGAGGTGGTATCACCATTCCAAATCTCAAGTTACACATACAGAGCTGTGGTAGTGAAAGCACCGTGAGACTGCCCTAAAAACAGACCCACTGGTCAATGGAATAGAATACATGACATACCCATTCTAGAGCCATTTCGGTTTTTTGCTTCTCCTTTTCAGATATATATATATTTAAGATTTATTTATTCATTTTATTTATGAGTACACTGTCGCTGTCTTCAGACACATCAAAAGAGGGCATCAGATCTCATTACAGATGGTTGTGAGCCACCATGTGGTTGCTGGGAATTGAACTCAGTATCTCTGGAAGAGCAGTCAGTGCTTTTAACTACTGAGTTTATTTCATTCACAAATGTTTATAATGGTACATCAAAACTAACTTTCAGAAGCAATGGATGCTATTATTTTAGGTGTCACCAGTTTATTATAAAAGGGAGGCATCGGAATTGTTTATATGGTGAAATACTTGAGGATGTCAGCAGAATAGATCTTCTGTGGGATGACATTTCAACAGTGGTTTCAGTCTGCACACTTCCCAAGAATGTCACCATTTCTAAATTGTCATCTAGAGTTACTTTGACACCTCCTTATTCTGGGAGAGCATTGTCTCCAACTTTGAGACTAACTGGCTGAATTTCCCCACCCTCTCCTTTCATGCCTGATCGCCCAGTACTGTTGCCTGAAATGCTTTTCTTGAGATTATTCTGGAAGCATGATGCTACCCTTGGTTGTAGTTTTGGTTACACTCCTCTCAACCAATACTCTTTCAAAGAGCAAAGGAACTTTCTGAAAGCTTGTTTTGCAGTGACAGCCTGGACACTCATCATTTGGTTTTTGACAAAGAGGCCCACAACATACATAAAAGAAAAGACAGAATTTTCAACAGATGATGCTGGTCACATCGGATAGCACATATAGAAGAATGTCACTTGACATTCATCCTGCCCAACTCTGAATGGCTCATGGACTGTAACACAAGATCTGATTCCCTGAATTTGATATAAAATGAAGTAGAGCATACACTTGATCTCACTGGTGAAAGGGTTTCTGGACAAACCCTGATCATACAGATATTAAGGCCAAGAATTAATAAATGGGACCTCATAAAATTAAAAAGCTTCTGTACCACAAAAGACACCATCACTGGAGCAAAGAAGTAGCCCACAGAATGGGAAAACTCTTGACTAGCAATAAATCTGATAGGGAGGTAGTATCTAGAATATACAAAGAACTAAAAATCCCTAAACATCAAGAAACCAAACAACCCAATTACAACATGGAGCGTGGAACAAAACAGAGAGTTCTCCAAAGATAAAAAAACAAGTTACTGAACAACAGTTTTAAAAAATGTTCAACATCCCTAGCTACCAGGGAAATGTAAATTAAAATTACTTTGAGTTTTTTTTAATCTTACTCAAGTCAGAATGGATAAGATTAAAAAACAAAAAACAAATTATGACAAATTCTCAAGTCGATATGAAGAAAGAACACTTATTTATTGCTGGTGGGAGTGAAATCTGATACATCTGGTAAGGAAATCATCATGAAGGTTCCTTAAAAAACCATATGGTCCAGTTACACCACTCTTAGACACATCCGCAAAGACTTTATAGCCTACTATAGAGATCCTTGCTCATCCATACTCATTGCTGCTCTACTCACAACAGCAATGGAATAGAAACAACCTGGTGTCCATCAGTTGATGGAGAGATAAGGAAAATGTGGTATATTTGCACAATGGAATATCATTTGCCTATTAAGAAAAATGAAGTTATTTAATTCACAGGTAAATAAATGCATGGAAACAATCATTCTGAAGAAGGTAACCCAGACAGATAAAAGATAAAGGTCACTTGTTTTCCCTCATTTGTGGAGGTTAGCTTTGAATTTTCAGATATGTCTGATTCATTTGGAATACCCACAGAGGTCTAGACATTGGTGGGATAGGGTAGGGCTTTCAAAGGAGAGGATATGGAAAGTTTAAAGGGGATTAATGAAATGGGAAGGCTTAAATTGAGGTGAGAGATGGAAGGGCAGGTTAGAGGAAGGAATACATACAAAGGGAGATAATTAACTCTAAAGACTTTTTAAAAAATCATACAGAAACCTTACTACTGTAGAAGCTCACACACACACACACACACACACACCACTGTGACTAGACAGATCATAGGCATTAGGGAGAACCTACGACTATATTCTGCTAAATGAACAAAGTATTAAACTGACTCCTATTGACTTATTAACATACTCATAGAGTATTGCATCTCTCTCTCAGCCTTCGTCTGGGAGGCACCTATTTACAGTAGGACTCACAAATGACCATGGTACAGAGAATAAGATCCTGCAGAATTCTTAGCCCTAAATAGAACATATGTACTGACTGTATCTGCTCCCAAGGCTCGGGGATCTAGGCAGAAGAGGGAGTAGAAAGGTTCTAAGAGCCAGAGACAGTGAATACAAGCAGACAGTATCCTCTGGACACAACAGGGCAGCTGCACCTTTGAACTCACAGCACTTGTGGCAGCATGCATAAGCAAGCTCAAGCTACACCAAATCCCAGAAAGGACAGGGCAGGTGGAAAGGAAATGCCCACAGCTGAGGAGCTACAGGGAGCAGGGGGCTGGGGTGGGGGTGGGGCTAGGAGGGTGAGTCAGCTCTCTTTAAGAGTGTTGCCACTGATTCCCTGACCATGTCCCAGTGGAAGACCACACATCTAAGAATATAGGGACAGATCAAATTGGACTTGGCGGGATTCAAAAACATAAGAGGACACAAAGTTGGATGAGTGGGCAGGGAAGGGGGTGGATCTCTGAGGAGCTGAGAAGTGAATATAGTCAAGTCTCATGGTGTGAAATTCTGAAAGAACTAATACAAAATAGATTTAGAAAGTTAAGGAGTACATTTTAATTTCTGAGAATATTTTAGTAAGAAATGGATACACAAACCCTGAAAATACCTTTGCAACTCTGTCATATACTTCCATAGCCATGATCCACTTGCACAGACCCTCAGCAGCAGAAGAAGCTTTAGCGACCTTAGGGGGATCAAATTCGGGGTTCGTCAAATATTCACTGCGAATCTTCTGCATAACAGCCACCTATATAACAGAGATTTAGATTTTTTTTTAGGGGATTTTTTTAATTGGATATTTTATTTATATTTCAGATGTTATCCCCTTACAAGATTTAGATTTTAAAACGATAGCATGTATCATATACTTATAAAGTGGAAGAAAGCCGTATGTAATTTGAAAAAGTTGAGATTACTTATTGGGTAAAGATATGTGTCACCAAGCTCATTATCTGAGTTCAACTCCTAGCACTCACATGATGGAAGAAGAGACCTAGTTACCCTAACATGTCCTTTGTCCTCCACCTAAATGCCATGGCACATGTACCTACATATAACACACACACACATACACACACACACACACTAAATAAATTAAATGTTTTTTTTAAAAATTACATTGTTTTTAAAACTCAAAATAAAGATTTTGGAGTAATTTTAACAACACAAAGACACCAGCAAACTAAACAATCCAATCTTTAAAATGGGGTATAAATCTAAACAGTAAATTTTTGACAGGGGAATCTTTAATAGCTAAGAAATACTTTAAGAAATGTTCAACATCCTTAGCCATCAGGAAAAAAAAATCAAACAACTCTGAGATTCCATCTTACACCCGTCAGAATGGCAAAGATTAAAAACTCAAGTGACAGCTCATCTTGTTGAGGATGTGGAGTAAGGGGAACACTCCTTCATTGTTGGTGTGAGTGCAAACTTGCACAGCCACTTTGGAAATCAATTTGGCAGTTTCTCAGAAAACTGGGACTTGATTTCAAGACCCAACTCCACTCCTGAGCATATATTCAAAGGATGCTCCACCATACCACAAGGACACTTGTTAACTAGGTTCCTAGCAGCTTTATTCGTATTAGCCAGAGACTGGAAACAATCTAGATGTACCTCAACCCAAATGGACAAAGGAAATGTAGTATATTTACACAATGGAGTATTCCACTGTTAAAAATGATGACATCATGAAATTTGCAGACAAATGGGTACAACTGGGGGGGGGGGGGGAATCATCCTGAGATAACCCAGACCCAAAAAGATGAATATGGTATGCACTTATGTATAAATGGATATTAGCCATAAAGCAAAGGATATCCATGCTACAGTCCACAGACCCAAAGAAGTTAAGTAACAAGGAGGGCCCAAGGGAGGGATGCTTGAACCGCACTGAAGAGAGGAAATAGAATAGACATTGTGGATGGATGGGGATGTGCTGGATGAGTGTGGGATGTTGGGGATGGAAACAGCAAGGATCAGGTGCAGTGAGAATGGAGGGAGAGAGTACTGGGAGAGACAACTAGATTCAGGGTTGGGAGGCATCTCTGGGATGAGAGAGAAACCTAGGGAAATGGAACCTCCCAGTGTGACCCTAGCTAAGACTCCAGCAATGGGGGATATAGAGTCTGGAACAAGCTGTCTTCTATAACCAGGTAAGACTTTTAATGGAGGGATTGAGATACCAACCTAGCCACAAAACCTTCAACTTACAGTTTGTCCTGCCTACAGGAAATGTTGGAGTAAAGATAGAGCAGATATTGAGGGAATGGTCCAGCTTGAGATTCAGGCTATGAGAGGGAGCCCATCCCTGACACTGGCGCTAATGATATTCTGCTATACTTCCAGACAGGAATCTAGTTTAGCCATCATCAGAGAGGCTTCTCCCAGCAGCTGATAGAAACAGACGCAGAGATGCACAGCCAAAGAATAGGCAGAGCTTGGGGAATCCAAATGAATAGGGGAGGAAGCATTCTAGGAGGCAGAGGTGTCAAATACACCACAGGAAAACCTACCAAATCAACTGACCTGGGCCCATAGGGGCTCACAGAGATGGAAACACCACCTAGAGACCCTGCACAGGACTGACCTGGGCCCTCTGTACATATATTACAGTTGTGTAGCTTGGTCTTCATGTGGAACTCCTAACAGCAGGAGCAGGGGCTGTCTCTAACCCTGTTGCCTGCCTTTGGTACCCTTTCCCCATACTGGGCTGCCTCCTCTAGCCTCAATAGGAGAAGATGTGCCTAGTCCTGCTGCAACTTGATAGCCAGGCTAGTTGATATCCTTGGGAGGACTGTTCTTTTCTGAAGAGAAACTGAGGAGGACTGGATGGGGAGTGTCCTGGGGGAAAGGACTGAGAGGAGAGGAAGAAGGGGAAACTATAGTCAGAATGTAAAGTAATTAAATGAATATTTAATTAATAAAGTAAAATGTATAACTATAGAAGAAACAAAACATTCATGATAAAAACCATAAATGTTAAAAAAGACTCTGGATTGATAGAAAGTTTAAAAACAGAATACAAACAAACATTAATAAATAACAATTCAAATGGAAAATCTGATGCCTTCCTATTTTACATAAATATGAACAATATTTCCTAATAAAGGAACTATTTATTACACAAAGATATTTAGAGAACTTTTTCAGGTCAACAGTATACCAAAATAGTAATTTAACTCTCTAATCATCTGGAAGCTTTTTTTTTTTTGCATTATGAACACTCATTCTATAGCAGTTAGTAAATGATCTTCCATATCATGACAAAATCACTTTTAGAGAAGAAAATCCCACATCACTTACTGGGATGTTGTCCTTGTCATACTCCCGCAAATCTCGGAGAAAATTCATATCTCCTAGGAGTTTTTTGCTAGGTCCCCAGTAATCAAATATCTATAAACAAATTTTATGGAAATGTATTAGCTGTAGAATTAAAAGTGTACACTAGTCAGAAAAAAAGTGTTTACATCTTAAACAAAGTCAGCCTAGGTAACTTACGGTGTTCCAGGCCAGTCAGGGAGATGTGTGAAGCCCTCTCTAGAGAGAAGAGAGGAGAAGAGAAGATGGGAGGAGAGAGAAGAGAAGGGGAGGGGACGAGAGAAAAGACAAGACAAGAGACAAGACTCTTCTCCCTGAGAATGTAGCCACTATGATTACAGTTTCACGTAACAAAATACATTTTTATTACTTCAGTATTTTAAAAACCTTTAACCTGTAATTTGCCCTGCTTGTAAGATGTTGTGAGGTAAAAGTGGCCCAGAATTTGTGGGAGTGAACTGCCAATGACTGGTGCAACTTGAGACCCATACCACAAGAGGAGGCCACACCTGACACTACCTGGAGGGCCAGGACCCAGAAACCTAGAATAGAACGAAATATGACTGAACTGATACCTAGCTAGCTAGATAGCTAGATAGGCAGACAAATAAATAAAAGTGATTCCTAGTGATAGTCTACTATACTTGTAGACCAAAGTCCAGTATAATCATCATCAAACGAGGCTTTATCCAGTAGAAGACCAAATGCCAAACATTAGGGGGAGCTTGGGGAACCCTGTGGAAAAGGGGGAAGAAGGATTGTAGGAGCCGGAGAGGTCAAGGACACCACAAGAAAACCTACAGAATCAACTAACCAGAGCCTCAAAGGGGCTCACAGAGAATGAAGCAATAATCAGAGAGCCTGTATGGTCTGACCTAGGCCCTGTGTGTGTATGTTACGGTCATGTAGCTTGGTGTTCTTGTGGGACTCCTAACAGTGGGAGCCGGTGTGTCTCTGACTCTTTTGCCTGAACTTTTCTGAAGGGAAACAGAGGAATAGTGGATTTGGGGTAGAGGGGAGGTGGGGGGGTGTACTGGGAGAAGCAGAGAGAGGGGAAACTGCAGTTAGGAAGTAATAATATATAAGAGAAGAATAACTAAAATTTAAAATTTTATTTTAAACTTCAATTTTTTTAAAAAGATTGGTTCTTTTTTGTTTTGTTTCATTAAACTTACTTAGTGTATGTGTGTCAGGAGCCATAATGGGACAAGCTAATAATTAGCAGGTGATCATTCTGAAATGGCTTGCCTTGGATTATTATATAATCTGCGACAAGTGAGATCTTATTCAGCAAGGCTGTAAGGAACTTATTTTAGGAAAGATTCCTGCTATTAATATGCTTTTCCTATTATTATTATTATTAAACATATGTAACAATCACTAAGCAATAGCACTCCCCTTTGGAGCAGATCTCTGCAGATCCACAAAGATGAACTGTCTTGTAGTGATGCTATATAGACAAATAGATGACTTCTTAAGTCTTAATGATGATCCTATAAGAATTCCTAAAATTATATCAATGATTATTAAGCTCTGTAACTTTATAACGGGACTGCTATTAGGTCCCTCTCTGATAGTCAAAACTGCAATGAGAACTCTGCCAGTCTCCCAAGTGTCATCAGTTAATTGCCCTTAGATAGTAACCAGACTCTCTCCTGCTCAGAGCACATTCCAATGAGGTTGTAAAATTAACCAAAAGCTCACTAAAAGGGAACTCATGATTTATTATAGGTGCTAGGACAGAAGATAAAATATTGCCTGTATAAAATAATACAAAACTTCACTAATTTCTTATAGTTTTAAACCTTCAGTGAACCTGGGAGTTAGACAGGTGATGGATGTTTAGCCAGATAATTACTCCTAATGGATATGCATATAAACATTCTGTGTTGTAAACTTTTATTTCAATTTATGATTTGATTTTTGGTGTGAACTTGTGATGAACTTTGTAACATGTGACCATGTATTCTGAAAGATGTGTAAGTACTGAAGACAAAGACAAAGAGAGGTTTGTTAGGAGCCGTTCGTCCCTTCCTTTCCTTTTCCCCTGCCTAGAATTCTTTCCCTTAGAACTTTTCCCTTATTAGAATTTTTTCCTTTTCCCCACTTAGGACCTTTCCACTTTTCTCCTTAGATAGCTTTCATAGGAAATTTTTGACACTTAGTAATAAACTATATAATAATTTCTCTAAGTGTTTTTTTTCTTCCTGTGACCGCAAACTAGCAGGCATAAATTAGAGCCCAGCAATTCCTGCTGAGAGAGTACAAACGCTATTTGCCTAATCCTCTGCTGTTTTTGGGCTGAGGTAATATGTGCCAGAAACTGCAGTTTCTGGCCAGAAGATACCAGAGGGCAGGTCAGCTACAGTAGCACAGTAAATAAACTTTTCTAGCATAGATAAGTAAAATTTTATTATACAGCAACTCTAAAAATCTTGTAAGACCCAAGTCTTACCACCCCCCTCCCCGCCACGCTCTTCCTTCCCCCTCAGCTGCCTCAAGAAGAACCAACAAGGAGAAGAAAGAAGACTTCATCTCCTTCCACCAAGCCGGGGCTGGCCCCCAGCATATGCGTAAATTTAAATAACTGGACATTGTCTATATATTATCTTAATGAAAAATATAATTTAAAAATTAATTTAGGAATTAAAGCCCAGATATTATAAAACCCTGGAAAGAAAGTGTCTGTAAATTCAGTGTAGAATGCCTACCTTCTTAAGGGATACATGCCTTGAATTATATTTGCAATACAGGTTACATTTATTGTGTATTTGCTGTTTATGAGGCTTTCAATAGAAGAGCTTTATATGCATTAGCTAAGATCCTCTAACCTTGTGAAATGGATACTCTGATTATCTTTTTTATAGAGTCCCTCAGAAATTCAGACACTTCATCCAGAGGTCACATGGCTATTGGGGCCAAGGTTTCTGAATGTGGATATTCTTATCCACAAGCCTTCCTTTTATGTTATTGTTTTATACACAGAATTTCACCCTGTGCTCAGGCTGCCTTGGAACTCACTGTAGAGCCCAGACAGGCCTGGAATTCACATCGGCCTTCCTGCCTCAGCCTCTCATGAGTTAGAATTAGGTCAACCACAGTGCCCTCACCCCTCCCCCACCCCCACCTCCCCTTTTTTTTGAGACTAGTTCTCATGCTGCCCAGGTTGGGCTTGATTGATGACCTTGATCCTTTTGCCTCCCTTCTGGAGAACTGGGATCATCAGACCTAACAGCACAAACTGGGTTTTTTGTTTTTGTTGTTGTTGTTTGTTTTCTTTTACTACAATTCTCAAAACACATCTGTATATTTTATTTCACGCATTCTTACAAATCTTAGCTACAGAGCACAGGCCTCAGCACATACAATATCACAGCAGGGAATGTGTAGAGACAGAAGAGAAAATAGAAACAACTGGAACCGCAGATATGGCGCTGTATTTACTAGACCATATATAGACCCTATTTTTGCAGTTAATTCTGAGTCCATTTAATCTGGGAAACAGTACTTCTTCCCTGGATTACAGGTCGTTAGAATTTAATTTGATAACAGTTGGTACAAACAAGTTCTGTGTATTCATGAATATGGTTTAAATCAGTTATTACCTTGCCTCCAGTTCCTGAAGGATCTGAAATCTTTTCTGGTTTTATATCTTTCATGACACAAACAGCAGCCATGACTAGTTTAACACCAGCTGGAGGATTCTTCATTGATTTTACAATTGTAATATCAGCTGGCTGTATTAAAAGACAACAAGACATCCTTACAGAATAGCTTATTTTTAAATAATGAGATTGTAAAGAATAATGTTGGGGTCAGGTGTGGTGGTATTCACTAGTCTAAGCTCTCAGGAAGTGATGGAAAGGGTGATTATGAACTGTGGCTAGCCTGGGCAACATAACAAGATGCTATCTTAAAACATTTTTAAAAAGTTATTTCGGGAAATAATGAAAAAATTGAGTATTTTTTGTTTTGCATGGTTATCAAAGCGAATTAGCAACAGAGAACTGAACACAGAGCAAGCCTAATAGTTCTCAAATGTTTGAGGGCTCCTAAGTCCTTATGGAGATAACATGTGTTATCTCCCTTATTAATTTCTGACATCCGGGGGTATTCTAAATGAGATAAATACATCTAAAAATTTGAAACTAACATCAACAAACGAGTGAGAAGATATGCCATTTGTTTTTTTTCTGGGCCTGGATTGCCACTTGGAATGACTGTTTACAGCTCTCTCCATTTATAAGAAGTAGCTACCTCTGCACCTTCCAGGACATATGTGTCTAGACAATTCAAAAGTTATGTCTTATGCAGCTTCAAGTAGTACTTTCTGCAGTATACTTTGGTGTGTGTGTAGCATCCACAGAACACTGTGGTGTGCGTGTAACACTTGCTATCCCCTTTCCCTTTCCTATGCTCCCATTCCTTCCCTCTGGCCCATGTGCAGAACCTCTTTGGATTCACAAAGACCATTCATTCTGTTCCCATTAAACTATTCTGATTGAAAATTACGACATAGGAAAAGCAAATATGTAAATATAACATCGTATCAAAGAATATCTTTTAGATGTAAGCTTCGTTTAACTTGACAAGTAAACGACAGAGCCCACCATAAGAGAGCCAGGACCCGTTAACCAAAGACCTTACATCGCTCCCTTTTCTTGATGAAACCCCGGGTGGCAATACTTTCCTTAAGTGTGTCTAGTGCAGACAGTGCTGCTTCCAAGGCTGGAATTGCCTCAGCCAGGTCGCTCTCACACTCGTTTTTCAGAGTTTGGGCTTCCTCAGCCTTCCCGCTGGCTATTTCTTCATCTAACTTTACAAACTTTCTTTTTGCTTCTACTTGTGCAGATTCTATCTCAATTACCTAAAGAAAAGAAATATGGAAAAATGAAGACAGAATTTCAAATAGCCTGTTGTTTCTTTAAGCCTAGAGACAAGACTGCTTGAATATCGGGGAACTCAACACATGATGGTGGATATTAAAGGGGTCTGTTAAGAAAGTTGTTATGAAATTTGAAGGCAAATGGATAGAGCTGGAAACAGTCATTCCGAGTGGCAATTCAGACCCAGAAAAACAAACGTCATCTCTTCCTTCTCAGTTCTAGATATTGGTTTTGACTCTTTACATGTGTTTGTCTCATTTAGAATACCCACAGGTGTCAGGAAATTAATAAGGAGGCAGAGAGGGAACGAATTTCAAAGGAGGGAAGACTGAATGCAGTGATATAAACAGGAAAGGGGACTGATTTGGCAGGAAGGGTTCTATGGGGCTAGAGGAAGAGATTCAGGGAAGAACAACTAACACTACAGACTTTCTGAGAGAGAAAAGCTTCTGCTTCGGAAGCCTCCTGAGACATCTACATTCATAGAGTGTTTCAATGAAATTATCCTTAACAACGCGCCCTATAGACACTACAAAAAGCCCAGTATCAGAGATGTGTTACCTCTATAGGTCTTGTTGGCCAGTAAGTTTCCATAGACACCTAAATCTAACAGGCCATTACCGTTACTCTGGGTGAACCTCCAGAACTAAATGGTAAGACCCTGTTGCTGAAGACGTCACACACTGGAGGAGGCATAGAGCGTGAAGAAATCAAGCTGATGTTTAACTTGGAAGCTTCATCCTTACTGGCTAGCTGTCACAGTGCTGGTGCTATGCTAGAAGTTAAAGGTTACCAGAGGAGAAGAGTAATCATCAATCTTACTCAGCTGTGAACCCTGCCGGCTGCAATGACTTGCCTGGCAGGAAATCCTCACTGGTATAAGCATGGAACAAATGGAATGGGAGTAATAAAATACTTTCTGATAAGATTTAAGGTCTGAATCACAAGACGCAACCCATACTTGGTTGGCACTGTTACTGGGGCAGAGAACACATGGGTTGTAGGCGAGAACCGTTACTATTACTCCACTGAGTCCTAACAATTTCTCATTATAATAAAAAATTAATGTAGCTCTCAAATTCATCCAGAAAACTAGATCACATCCTTCTCCTCACAGGGTTTGGGATGATAACAGAGGAGGTACTAGAGAGACTTTAACAGTCAGAGGCAGCAGGTGACTATAAGGAAACATGTTTTCTGGACACATCAGGAGAGTTGCGTATATGAACTCAGCAACTAGGACAGCACGCACCAGCCCCGGGCAAGCGTACACAACGCCATCCCTAGCTGAAGAGCTTTTGGAAAATGATAGCTGTTGGGAGACAGAGAATTGCTTTCTTTAATGACATGGCCCCTGGCAGATCTAACATCCTCTAGTATTTAGGAGTATATATGTAGCACTTATGGGACTCAATGGGTTAAAAAAAATAAAAGTCCAAAGTTGGGTGGGTATAGAATGGGGAGTGGACCTGGGAGAAGATTAAAGGTGACTAACATACAATGTATGAAATTCTGAAAGAACTAATAAAATATTTGAAGACAAAAAGCTAGTTCTAGAATAAAATAAGAGGAAATATAAATACATGTGACCTTATTTGGAAATGGGTGTCATACCACCCTGCAAGAGTAACAAACATGAAGAAGCAGGGAGACTCCCAGTCAATAGAAAGGTATAAACTCCTTAGGTTCCAGTGACAAGAAGTTAAATGTTACTTGAAAGACTAGTTTTACAGTATTTGATTGTCCTTTGAGTCAATAAAAATATTGATAGCCTACCTGCATCATACGTGCATTCTCAACTTTAGCTGCCTCCAGTTTGGGCTGTAACTCAACAAGCTCCAGCTTCATCTCACCAACCTAAGCAGACAGTTTGCCGTTAGGGTTTTACCTTCTGTAATAGCTGGCATAGAAACCAGAAACTTAAATGCATCATAAAATTCTGGACAAGAAAAATCTTAATTTTCCCAGTTCTTTGCATGGTTAACAGTATCATGAGAGCATATCCAGTTCTTCTCACTTTGAATCTTTAGGTATTTCACAAAGCACTGGGAAAAGGTAGTGACCATGGAGGAAACGCACCCAGAAAAGAAGGTGTCAGCTCAGGTAATCCCATTATTCTATGGTGTACAACAACAGCAACAGCGACAACAACATTGACGACAACAACAACCACCACTAGTAACTATTAATAGCATTCAACTCATTAGAAAAAGCCCATTTCATATTCAACATCTGCCAAAATGTATTTCTTATACTCTTAAATGACAAATTATTTGAGTCTCTTTGGTTTGGGCCAACTTAAAGAGTTTCTGTAAAAAAAAAAAAATTGTTGGCTTATTTTATAACCCAAATAACTAAGTGAATCTCCTCTTTGTATTTTTTTCTGTAACAATCTGTAACCCACAGCATGGCAAAACTTTTTATGTTACCTTAAACATATTCTCTAAAACATCTTTGTCAGAATTAGCCAACAAAATATCATTCATATAATGATAAATGAAGGACTGAGGGACTTGCTTGGAATTATTTCTAATGCTTGTAGCATAAAATATTGACCTCATGGGCTGGAGAGATGGCTCAGCGGTTAAGAGCACTGACTGCTCTTCCAGAGGTCCTGAGTTCAAATCCCAGCAACCACATGGTGGCTCACAACCATCCGTAATGAGATTGGATGCCCTCTTCTGGTGTGTCTGAAGACAGCTACAGTGTACTCATCAATACAATAAATAAATAAATAAATAAATAAATAAATAAATATTTAAAAAAAAATATTGACCTCAAGCTGGACTATTGAACAGTCCCCATGGAAGTACATTCCAATAGTATCATTTCATTGGAACACTTACTTACCTGTAAAATAAGGACATTAAGGTGACTACCTCTTGTAGTTGCTAAAAGAATAACTGAAACAATGTATGCGATCTACATAACACAGAACCTTGTACATAACATACTGTCAGTAAACAGCTGCTCTTAGATTTTTTACATTTATCAGTATTTTTCCTTTCTTTCATTCTTTCTTTCTTTCTTTCTTTCTTTCTTTCTTTTTCTTTCTTTCTTTCCTTCCTTCCTTCTTTCCTTCTTCCTTCCTTCCTTCCTTCCTTCCTTCCTTCCTTCCTTTCTTTCTTCCTGCTTTTCTTTTTCTTTCTTTTTCTCTTTCTTTTTTTGGTTTTGGGATTTTGGAGATAGAGCCTCTTTGTGTAGTTCTGGCTGTCCTGGAACTCACTCTGTAGACCAGGTTGGCCTTAAATTCACAGAGCTCCTCCTGCCTCTACCTCCTGAGTGCTAGGATTAAAGGCATGTGCCACCACCACCTGGCTTAGAATATTTTATTATTTTGAACAGTTAATCAGATTTACCTGAGACTCAGCAAAAGCTAACTGGTCAAGTCCATTCACATAGCGCTGTTTTGCTTCCATGACAGCTTGCCGTTTTTTAGTTAAAAGCTGCCGAAATGAGCCAATAAGTTCAAGATAAGAAGTAGCGGTAACATAGTTATGTCGTCCTAACTCTTCTAAGAACCTGAAGAAGAGTCAAGCAATAGGCCCCAGTATTAATAGTGAATTTCACAATGGTATTAATCCAGCAGAGCATTAAAGATAAGCAATTACGAATAAAGGTTAAGGGCTATGCAGGATGTGTTAAATATTTAACTTCACGAAACTCTAGAAATCTATACACAATCACATTCAAAGTTCTTATCTGAAAAACAATCAGGCAATAATGACATGTTGAAAGCAAAAATCAAGGATGCCTATGAAAGGTGAATTACAGCAAAGAAAGATACAGTCTTTATTTCTCTACATGTCATATGCCAGGAGGCTCTAGCCTTGTAAGACAGTGGAGCTATCGCATGAGATAGGCAAGCCTCAGGAAAGGAGACTGCAAATGGGACAAGTACGAGTTATGTTGTATGTTACATGTGGCCTGAATGTATAAGACCAGACACACAAGGAAGGACATATGGGGATATACAAGTATGCAGACCACAGCACACTGCTTGGCACCACTGTCCAAGCCAAGGTGCCAGATAACTGACTCTATATGGATGACATAACAGCGCGGAAGTTCATGCCTCTATGACACAAGGGTGAACGATCTATAGTT
>NW_021620795.1:1961517-1964017 GCF_004785775.1 Grammomys surdaster | reverse complement strand
ATTATAAAAATAAACAAAGAAAGGAAGAAAGAAAGGAGACAGACAGACAGACAGACAGACAGGAAGGAGAGAATTGTATGTGATGGGTCTGAGGAGGGAGAAGGGAATTGGTAAATGGACATAACTGAGATACATTGTGAAATTCTGAATACATGTATGAAACTGTTAAAGGATAAATAAAACATATATATTTTAAATATATAGGCTGGTGTGGTGGTGTACACCTAGCACTCAGTGCTGAGGTAGAAGCACACTAGTGTGGTGTCCTAGCATATAGGCTGAGGTAGAAGACCAGCCAGAGCTACATCAGTAAGGCCCAGTTTTAAAGAAAAAAAAAGGTATATGTAAGCTTTCTATGTAAGCTTTCTATGTGCACACCTGTAACTACTCAGATGGCTAAGGCAGGAAGACCTGGAGCCCAGCCTGAGCAACACAGAGAGATCTCATCTCAAAGATGTATGCAGGGACTAGAGCATCTGTTCTCAACCTTCCTAATGTTGCAGCTCTTTTTAGTAGTTTTCACATTGTGGTGACCCCCCAACCATAAAATTATTTCATTGCTACTTTGTAACTTTTGCTACTGTTATGAATCATAATGTAAACATCTGATAATGCAGGGTATCTGATGTGTGAACCTCAGAGGGGTCCCAAGCCCCAGACTGAGGGTCACTTGGCTAGAGAGATGCTTCAATGGTTAAGAGCCCTCACTGCCCTTCTAGAGGATCACAGATCTTAGCACTCATGTCTGGTGGCTCATAAGTGCCTGTAACTTCAATTCCAGGGGATCTGAGCAGACACTGGCACATACTCTCATACACATAAACAAAAACAGAACATTTTAAAAGTGTGCATAAAATATGCAAATTTAAAATAAAATAGTGAAGTAGTGAAAAATTTAATAAAATAATAATAAAAAGTTAATAGCTAAAGCAAGCAGGAAAGTTTGGGAAGGCTAGAGAAATCTCACTCCCCACAGGTGACTACTCTTTTTATGGAAATGTGAAGAATTTGTTCTCCCTATTAACTGGGAACATCGCATTCATGAGCTGTCTTCATGATATCCCCAGTATTGCTCAGGTAAAAGCAAAACCACTTCTTTTTTCCTTTTCAGCCTAGGCCACAAACTAGTAACATACCATTTACTGAAGGGTTTCTAAGTATTCAACACTACATACACACTTCTCTCACCTCACGGTAGTCCTATGTAGTGGGGGACTGCTATCATTGCTCCTACTCTATCCAAGGCAAAAGGAGAGGGCCTAGACTACAAAGGTGAGTCCATTTCACTCCGGGAGGAAACAGCCAGATATGAGGAAGAAGACAAAAGCAATTGTGGTCAATGAGAAAGGAGGAGGGCTTAGAAATGGGGATCCAAGTATCTGACAGTTGACAGTAGTAAGTGCTACGCAATTGTATTTTGCCAATTGGATCACGAAACCTGACATACATTTATATTATTTACAAACACACACACAGAGAAGTATATTAGAATTAATATATATAAAGAATAGGTATAACATATCTATATTATATATAATTATATATGTATCTAGAAATATATATTAAAACTGCAAAAAGAGTTCTATATATATATTATAGATAATTCTATATAATATATATAATATTAGAACTGTAAGAAAAGAGTTTTATTAAGACTTTTGAAAATTATTCTAGACAGCTTTGAAAATTATTCTAGACAGCTTTGAAAATTATTCTGGACAGCAGAAAGCCATACAATTAATTGAGTAGGATTAGTTTCTTTCTTCCTTTGTCTGTTGTTTATTTCTTTGTTTTATTTTTGAGATAGCATCTCAAAATATAGTCCAAGCTGTAATCAAACTCTTGATCCTTCTGCTTCAGTCCCCTGGGTGCCGTGGTGTATGCCACTGTACCCAGCCCTGGTTCTTATATTGGGTTAAGAGATGATATTAAATTCTAATCAATCATAAGCATGCTAGATATCACCAAACATATAAAACTATAGTGACAATTTTGAAGTTTTGGTTTCTTTGAAAAAAATATAGAAATATAAGAATGTGTATTTTCCTTTTCTCCAAAACTAGAATTCTGGAATAGCGTACCTATGATGTACTTAGCTGGTTATAGTTAGGGGTGGTGGTCCCACTTTGCCTAAGGTGAGCCTGCTTTGTGCTTGTTATCCTGGGATAATTATCAATAACATCCTCCTCTTATTTTCAGCTCTGTCTCAGTTTGATCTTCTTAGCATCTTTGGTTTTATCTTCAGAATGCATTAATATCTAAATATTACCTACTCATTTTTTATGTAGAGAGGGCTCCACTACAGAGAAATAAAACTTCAAAGAAGTTCTAATTAGATATCTGAATGACAAAATTTAGTTGACTATTTCAACAGGTTCTCTAATATGGAAGCTTTCATCTGAAGGTCTGAAGAGTGAGGAGTTGGGTTCAAAGGCCTTGCAAAAAATAGTGGGTTTTTTTTTTCATCAACTAGCACTAGGACATCCACATGTTGAAAATA
>NW_021620795.1:1866060-1961507 GCF_004785775.1 Grammomys surdaster | reverse complement strand
TTCTGGGGACTTTTCAGTGGGTATGTAAATGCTAGGGCCCTGAGAGGCAGGGTGGTTGGTTGTTGGTTGCTGGTTGCTGTTGGACGTGGTTGGTTTAGTAGTCATGTGCAAAGAAGAAACACGAAGAAGAAATTAGATATCCTAATGGTAAGGATCAAACTTGCCCCAAGGAACTGGACACTCCTAGTCAGTAGGAAGCAGTCTAACAATTATATCTCCCCCCTTTTCCTTCTATCTTTTTGCTCTCCTATCTAGTGTTAGGGGTTGAAATTGTGAAAGAAGAGGGGTGGAGAAAGGTGGAAGAAAAAAGAACCCACAAAGTAGTAAAAAAAAAAAAAAAAACCAGATACAGATAACATTTGAGAAAAATCTAAATTACTTTAGGTACAGTAAGTTTTTAAATTATGATAACAAAGGCACAAGTTGTGAAAGAAATAATTAAAAAAGAAGTCCTCATTAAAATAAAAACTTCTATTTGTGAAAGTCAATAAAGAATATAAGACATAGGCACACACACACACATATATATATATATACATATATATATATGTATGTATGTATGTATGTATGTATGTATGTATGTATGTATATATATATACTGGTTTTTACTTTGAAGGCCTGGCCTCCTGCTTCAGCCTCCTGAATGCTAGGATTACAGAAGTGTTTTGCTATGCTCTCCCCCAGCCTTGAGCAGGCCAGAGAGATCTTGTTTGCCACAGTGGACCTTAACAACCAAGGTAGAGTCATCCACCTTGGCTGCATATGCAACTTCCTACAGGAAGTTAGAACAGACTGCCTGCTGAGCTTGTGAATGTTAGTCTTTTTTTTTGGGGGGGGGGATAGTACTTGGTTTATTTATTAAAAAACAAAACCCAAAACTGGATGGGTCTTCTATACAAAATAAGATGCTTTTTGTTTTCAAGGGTTAAAAGCACTCTAAAAATTTAAGGTGGGAACATGGATGACACAAAGCTGCTTCTCCCAGAAACACATGAACAAATAAGCACAATAGATTTATTATATACAGAATTCAGGACCATGTTGGGCCCACAGAGCCCTGCACATCAAAGCTCCAATATGGCAGACACGAAGGATGGTCAGAGTATGTGTCAGCATTTGGGCACAGAAGTGATTTACAATTCAGACTCAGGTGCATAAAGTAGAACTCTCACTTCCATGTTAGAATACCAACAGAATTCAGCCACAAAGTAGACACACAGCAATCCAGCATACTGAGCTGCAGAACTCAGGGGCGACAGGTAGATAATCACAACACAGATATAACCCTCACATCTGGGGTTCAGCACATCTTCAGTTCCCAGTTGCCACAGGCACCTCAGCACCAAGGCGGTATCAATCTGCTTAACTCCTAGGAACTCAATGCCTGCAGCCTGGCCTCAACACTGGCCAGGCCCTTCTTTCTTCTGGGTAAAGGCAGAGTTGTAGAAAGCCATGCAGACTGCTGGTGTTATCATTTGTCACACACAGCTGGGCCTTGAGTCATACACAGCAGGTCTGGATAGGGTTTGTCCTCACTGTTTCCAGGGCTGGGGCTCACCATTATAGGTGGCTAAGCTGTTTGGGGACCAAGCCATCTCATGGTCTCACTACTTCACTATACACATATATCAAGAACAGTACAGTCAAAAGGAATATGTGGGATCACCTTTTAGAGCCACGATTAAAAGCAAATCTGTAGCTCTCATATGAAGGAGTTTATATGGACGTTAGAATCCCCCAACAACTAGATATTGGATGATCTGGGCTCAGCTGAGCTACAGAGCCAGCATCCCACACTAGACAGGGGGTGGTTGGTTAGCTATTTGCTAGCTGTTATGCTTTGAAATGTTTTCTAATTACAGGCCATGACTATAAAATACAGAGACAGACTCTGGCCAGGGACATGCTTGTCCTAGTGGCATCCCGACACAACACCTCAACCACATTAGCACTTCCAAGGTAGATAGCTGCTGCTATCTCCAGGTCTGAATATTTGCACTAGCAAATGGCAAACAGTTCCAGCCTCTGTCTCTGACCCTCACAGGGACAGTAAAAACCGAGTATTTACTCATCTACCATACATACTCTGAGACCACAGAGAATTGCAGTTAGGAACACCCTGCAAGATTGAATGACACTTTCAAAAAGTATTTCCTACAGCACTTTTAAAATAATTGACAAAAACATACAAAATTCACTATGTACCAGGACACATTCATTAAATAAAAATGTCATTTGAGGTTAGTGTACATATTTATACCAGGGGGACTGCATGGAAGGGACCAAATTTTTGCTTTTTAACTGTTAGGATCCCCTACTTTCACCCTAGGCTGCCTCACACACACAGGCATATACACATACAGGCACACACACAGGCGCACACACACACATACAGGCACACATACACACACACAGCCACACATAGGCAAAGGCACACACATAGTCACACATGCACAAAGGCACACACACACACAGCCACACATGCACAAAGGCACACACACACAGCCACACACACACAAAGGGACACACACAGACTGGCATGCACACATGCAAATCAGATAAGACACGGATACTGCTTCCCACAGCTATGTCAAGGGCCATAACATACCTGTCACAACTTGAGGCCTTTACTGCTCACTGTGGCACTGCCCCCATCCTCCATGGAAGTGTCACTGAATTTGCTGGCATCACTGCCCAAGATCTCCTGGTCCTGCTATTCCCTGTCAACTAACTCTGTGCCCATATCTCAGGTCGAGAACTTTGTCTCCAGAGTCAGAATTCTTTCTATCCTGCTGTCTCAGGGTCCCCTGAGCCTTCCAGCTTGGCCAGTTCCCAGTGTCCTTCATTAGCAAGTGTGGACTTCCAAATACAGGGCTGTGGGCCAGGCTGGGTCTCCCTGAAGGCAGAGAACACTGCTCTGGGGGTGGGGGTGGGGGAAGAGGCCAGCCCACTTGCCCCACCCAGGAATCATTCTTCCTGAAGTGGAAGCGTTGGGTGGAGAGGAAAGGCAGGCCCTTCCTGGGGTCTGAGTAAAGGCTGTGTGGGTCCCCAGCCTGTGGCACAGCACCCTTTTCCTTTTCACCCCGAAAAACACCCCTATCCACACTGTCTCTTGACCCGAGTTCAGCACCCATGGGGTGGACAGCCTGCTCTGGTGTGCAAAATCACTCCAAGGGAGGGTGAGGTCAGCCTGGGATCCAGGGTTGGGGGTTAGCAAGTTCTGACTGCCATAGTTCAGGTGAAAGGTTCCCCCGGAACTTCCAGCCTCGGCACCCACTTTGGGACAACTGGGCAGCTGACTGAACACACCTTCTGCCATTGCAGTCTGCATTCCCTATAGGCCATGGTCTTTGTGAACATTAGCTCTTTTCCTGCTTGGTGGAGATGCTTTGCCAGAACTGTTCCTGCTGGTATTCTTGGGTAGTGATGCCTCACTTCGGCCCAGAGCAGTGGTGAGGCAGGTGGCCTGCTCAGCACGGAGGGTGCCCCTCCCAGTCTGGCTCAAGAGGTTGGCTACCTGTACCCAAGCTCTCTCTAGGCCTCTCCCTCCTTCAGCCAGCTGAGAGGTTCCCCTGGCTTTTTGGCTCCTTGAGCACAATCCAGACTGTAACCCCAAGGTTGGCTCTTTCCTACAGGGCAGGGCATCTCCGGCTTGGCAGCGCCCCCTAGAGGTTCTGCGTTGTGTATAGACTCCTTGGCCTCTTCTACCAAAAACCTCCTGATCTCTAGCTCAATGTTGTCACCACTGTCCACTGCACTGTCCTCAGATGTGGGGCTGGAGGCAGAAGGAGGGTGGCCACTGGCTCCTGTGGACTTAGAGGGAGGAGCCCCTTCTGGACTTTTCTTCCTGGGGAGAATGGCAGGGGTTGAACCCTTGCCCCCTGTGCCACCCCACTTCACCCTCTCTGCCATGCTGCTGAAGGTACTTCCTGGGCTTCTTCTTGGGCTGTCTTTGAACTTGGGCAGACAGCGCCATAGTGCCTGCTGTCTGTGGTCTTTCCCGTCCCCTGGAAGGTTGCCCAGCTTCTTCCCACATGGAGTCTCTGCTGCCAAATCTGACCTTCTTACACGAAGCCTATGGGTCTCAGCACCTCTTCTTAAACTTGCGCTTGGATCTTAATAAGTCCTTGATGGCCATGTTCAGGTCCTTGTCACTGTCTAGAGAACTGTTCTTATGCTCAGAGCTCTCTTTCTCACAGGCCTTCCCAAGGACCCTGGAAGTGACAGGCTGGTCCTTGGTTTCAGCCTCTCCTCCTGGGGTCTCTGTGTGATTTTGCTCTGCCCGAGAGGGTCCCCCCGATCATGGCCAGGCTGAACTTTCTCTGGATGTGGCCAGCGTCCTGGGCACTTTCTCTACCCTCCCTTATTTCCTTGGGCACTGTAGAGCTGCCTCTATCTCTCCGTTTCCATTTGCAGCCCCGAGGGAGATCTGGTGTTTTAGTAAGAGGGGCTTTGGGGGGTGACAGGGTGGCCACTGGAGCCAGGCAAGGACAGTTGACCCTGGGCAGGCTGAGGACTTCCTACTTGTACCTTGAGGGCCAAAAAAATCTGGATCTCCTGCTTGATGCTGTCATCACTGTCAATGTTGCTGCTGTCACCTTCAGAGCAGGGAGGCATGGGTTGGGGACAGAAGAGTGTGTTCCTGGATGGAGCCTGTCACTGACTCCCATGGAGGCTGACAGGATGGTCTTGGAGACGCCCAGGATCACTTCTGTGCACATCAGTTTGGTGGATGTGTCTGCTAGGCGTGAGGCCTGGTACACAGCTTCACTCTTGGCAGTTGTGTGTCCTGGAGGTACAGAGGCTCTCGAATCTGTTAGGAGCTTGGAAAGGGGATCAGGGTGGAGGCCCCCCTGGGTGGTGTCCATAATCTTTGGAACTGCCAGCTTTTTCTTGCTAGGGAGTCTCCTGTGGACTTCAGGCAAGGCACTTGGCTGGGCACTGCCAGAGCTTCCCTCTTTCAGCTGGGCTCTCAGAGATGGGTCCCCACTGGCCTCCTTCCTGGTTTTCTCAGGCTGGTACAGCTGGATGGCCTCCTCAATGTCATCGTCACTGCTGGGGTCCAATGCCTGGTGCATGGGGGCTGGGCTCCTGATGCCCTCTCTGCACCTGGCAGGCATGTGTCTCCTCACTTCACCCCTGTTCTGTGCAGCCTCTGATCTGTGGGCGGTCAGCTTTGTGCTCACTGAGGTCTCGGGCTTTGTGGCGAGCTCAGGCTGGAAGTTTCTCGGCTGTTAACCTGGAAGGTTTTCGGAAGATGAGCTCCTTACAGGTTCCTATCAGAGCTGCCATTGCTGACGTTTCTTGGTCCCCTCTAAGTCTGGCAGGGCTCTTGTTTGGGTCTGATTCTTATCCATGGACCCATCACACTTTGGGTGTTCATGCTGTCTTTTTTCATTAAGAAACTGTTCTATTTCAGCTTGGATGCTCTGTTCAAAGGGGTCCTCGCTGCTCATGCTAGCTGGGGAGGTGGAGCTCTGGTCTTCACTGGCTCCCACAGGAACCTGAGCCAGAAGTGAGCTGTGAGGGACATGGGATGGGCAGGGTGTTGCTGTGGGCAGACTCTGGGATAGAGGGGGGCCCTTGGAACATAGGTTCAGAAGCCCCATCTTTTGCCTTCAGGTACTCTTGGATATCCTCCTCAATGTCTCAGTCCACAGAATCATCACTGTCAGAATCCAGCTCCAAGGGGCCATGTCTTCCAGCTTCATCTTTCTCCAGGGTGCTGCAGTTTGCAATAAGACCACAGGCAAGGAACTCTGGCTGCCCTTTGTACACAGCAGGCTTGGGGGCCAGCCTGGTGTTCTGGGACCTCTCTGCACGCTGGCCTCTTTGTGTGACAGTTCATGGGTCATGCCCAGGGCAGCCTCGTCTCTCTGCAGCATGCAGATGAACATCTGTACCCTTGCACTCACTGAAGCCCTGGACGTGTCCTCTTTAGACTCTGAAAAGTAGTCTGGAAAGCAGAAGCTCCTGGGCTGGCCAAAAGCCTCCTATCTGGATTGGAGCGCCACCACTGGAGGGGCGTTCATGAGAAACATCCTTGCAAGCAGGCTGGGTGCTGAGAGGCAGGGCTTATTAGTCAGCCTGTTTCACATCCAGCTGCTCTGTATATCTCTTAAATCTTCCAGGCTTCTTTGATGCCCTTCTGCCTCCAGAGATTGAAGAATACCTGCAAGGTTGGTTGAAAGTCTCAGGCGCAGGCTGATGTTCTGCAAGACTTCAGGGATGAGGTCTTCACTGTTCCACTTGCACTTCAAAGCTTCCTCCACCAGCTTTTAAAATCAGCTGTGAGGGCTGGACATGGTGGTGCACACTTTTAATCCAAGCACTGGGACAGCCTGGTCTATAGATAGTGAGCTAGCCAGGGCTCTATAGTGAGATCAAATTGTCTGCTCGTAGCTTACAAGAACAGACCCAGAGCTGGGCTTCTCTGCCAGTCTTAATGATTGTTGGCCCAACTATCTGGTCAATCTTGGGAGCTGTCATTCTGGGCCCGATCTGCACCTGCTGGAACGCAAGGCGCAACAAGTGGCAGGCACACTCGGGAGGCACATCCAGGGGGCCGTGACCCTCTTCTGTGTGACAGTGACCAGCTGACCAGCCGTGGCCTGCATCACGAAGCTGAACAGCTGCCAGCCCTGTGCCCCGAGTCCTGGGAGGCCCCGATCCGGAGAGTGGAATCCGGAAATCACAGGCACTCGCTGAAGGCTGCTAGCAGAATACTGATCTCCAGGCAGCTAAGATTAGCGTCTTAGTCTCAAGCCCACACCCACAGTGACACACCTACTCCAACAAGGCTGCACTTCCTAATAGTGCTACTCACTGGAGACAGGCTTTGGAGGGCATTGCAGAAACACAATATCTTCTGTTGTGCTTCCCAGTTATAAGCTTTACCTTCCATGAATCCCCCACCATGATGTATTGACTTGTCACAAGCCCCAAAACAAGAAGGCCAGACAACTGTGAGTTGAAACTCATAAAACTCGTGAGTCAACATAAACTTTTTCCTTTGTATGTTGATTGTCTCAGCTATTTGTTAGTTCAACAGACCTTTACTAACATAGTGATATTATGGGAAAGGTTAAACTGTAGAAATCCTACAAGGATCATTGGTTGTTAGGGGCTTGGTGAGTGTCAGAAGTGGAAAACTGCACAGAGTGTAAAGCCGTAGAAAATTCTCTATATGTCATCAAAATTATGAATGAATAACATTGTACATTTTCAAAACTCATAGGTCGTATAAAACAAAAAGCAAGCCCTATACCAAGAACTCATATTTACAATGGTGTGTTGATTCATGCTTAGTAACTGGAAGACACCTGCCATCTGCTGAGGAGGGTGATGAGCAAGGTGATGCATTTGTGAGGGCAAAAGATATATGAAAGAAATCTCTGCACTCTCCCAGGATTTATTATGAATCTGAAACTCATCTATAAACAGTCTTAGAAGATATAGAAGAAATCCTTCCACATTTTCTATATATACAATCTGACCAATAATCACTTTCTGTAAATAACTTGGAAAATATATCATTTTGCTTTGAAAAACTAAAATAGAGAACAAGATAATGACTTTAGCATGGCTTATTAAGACTTAAAGTATTTACCAGTGTCCACAGTCAAAAAACTGCCGTAATAACTCAATAGGAGGTTGGGCTCCATATTTCTCCAGTGAAGGCATGTTCATATCATCTATAAACACTACACACTTCTTTCCCATAGGAGGTCCAAATACTCCCTTGCGCCTTTTGTCCAATCTAGCCATAATGATGTTCTAAAAAATTTTTAAAAAGACAGAGGCATATTACATATGATAGTATTACAATCTTGGTGTTATTATCATTGTTTAAGTCAATATCGAGACAGTATCCATGGGCTAGCAGTAGTAACTACCATTTGTTTAATTAGTCAATAACTTAACATAAAAATAGTTAACATCAGAAAAATAACTGGAAGAATCTTTGAAAAGAAATAATGTTATATGTATATTTGTTATGAGTTACTCTTACTTGATACTAAATTTTAAACTCAGCATCATTTCAAATGACATCTGTTGAAAATCTCCTCTTCACTTAGAATCATAACAGGTATGTACATGCCGGGCTTGCACTACATGTAATGTCTGTATGTATGATTCTACAGTACTTTTCACACTGGACACCCCTTTACCTAAGACTTAAAAGCATTAATTTTTCCAACCATTGTTGTATTTTATATCCAACATAAATGGGTATGCTTTTTTACATTTCTGAATTTTGTGTGTGTGGGTTGTTTGTTGCTTTTTGTTTGTTTTGGTTTGGTTTGTTTTGGCTTGGTTTTTTGAGACACGGTTTCTCTGTGTATCCTTGGATATCCTAGAACTCACTCTGTAGACCAAGCTGGCCTCAAATTTGGAGATCTATTTGTCTATGCCTCACAAGTGCTGCATGTGCTATCACCCGGCACTCTGTCTCCCATATTTCTAATGTTCTTTAAAAAAAAAAACAACTTACTTGTCCATTGTAAAACTGAATACCAAAATAAATTCTTGTACTTAAAATTCTACAGTTTTGTAACTTTGCAAGACTTTGAAGTTAAGACAAATCTATTGGCTGAAAAGAACAGAGCTGGACCAGTCCTGTGAGTAGCAAGTGCCCCTAAAGGCCATACAGAAGAGTATAGAAAGGACAAGTGAATATTCTCTTATGTCCACCCATTACCCTGTGTACACACAGAGTGTCTCTTACACTTCCTTCTTCAATTAAATCAATTGTTGCTTCTCAGGCCAAAAACAAAAAAGTGACAAATCTTAATTAAATGCTAATTATGCATATTAAGTGCTAACTATGCATGTTTAACACAGAGCTTTAAATACTTTAATATTTATCAAATAAGATAAAGTATAACAATTACAAACCCAATTTTCTGGCTTTATACTGACCTGAACCTGATTGGCACTGGTCCGAGCAGAGAAATTAACATAGAAAGGAAAGTACTTTTCCTTTTCCAAGTGATTCATTAGTTTATCCTTCACATACACTGACTTTCCAGTACCAGTGGGACCCACAAAAAGCAGCGGCCTTTGTGAAAACAATAAATAGCATAATTCAAAATGGAAGAAAGTATAAAAGAATTTTTATGGAAAAAAAACTCAAATATATATTTTTAAAATTTTAAATAGTAGTCCAGTCATTTTTTTCTAATACTCCACGCTCTTATAATTGTGCTTGAAAGATCAGTAAAGGGTGGGCCAAGGAGATGGCTCAGCAAGTCAAAGCACCTGCCATGCAAGCCTGACGGTCTGAGCTTGGATCTCTAGAACATCAGACCTGCTAGCTTGTGTCTATGATCTCAATACTACTATGGCATGGGAAGCAGAGACAGGAGAATTCTCCACAAGTTCACTGTCCTACTAGCCTGGAGGCACCTAACCTGTATGTAAAATATATAAACTTGTGGTGTGTGTGTGTGTGTGGATGCACACTTGTGTGTAAGTGTGTATCAATGTATAAACAGGCACAGGCATAATGCATGTACGGAGCTCAGGTGATAACTTGGTGGTATCCTAGGCATTTCCTCCTTTTGTTTGAGGCAGGGTTCTTCCCTGAAAGTTTGTCAAGAAGGCTAGTCTAGCTGGCCCACATGCCTGTCTCTGTCTCCCATCTCGCTATGGCTGTGATTGCAAGTGTGCACCATGATTCTGGCTGTATACCAACCATTGTTTTTTATATGGAGTCTGGTTCCACATGCTTATGAAATAAGGATTTTACTGACTGAGTATAAAGCTTTTAATAATAACACTGCAAGTGATTTTTGGTGACTTAAGAGGAAATGAACTATTCTGTTAAAATCTTGGAGTAATAAAAAAGCTGAATTCTAGATTTCCGAATAACAGTAGATGTCATTTAAAACATGTTCATTAGCTCCCAGACATTGTCTCAGTTGCCTGAAACTCAATGACCTCAAAGTTTACTTTACAAAATGCTGCCATTTTTATTAGAATGGTACTGCTACATTTAGAATTCATGTTTAGAGTTTCTTACTTTGCATAGGTAATACTCAAATCCATTAGGAAAGTATATCTAATAGTGTCCATTGTAGGGACTATAATATCTTGAATCTTGGTACGTTTGTCTTCTAAATCAGAACTTTTAATCAATTCATTCCAATGGAGCCAGCGACCTCGGTTTCTTAACTATAAGAGAATATGTTTAAAATCCTGTAACTATACACTTGTTACATCTGAAAGAATCTTTTCAACACTTATACCATTTGCCTTTTAAATCTTGAGCCTTAGATAAAACTTAGATTCTATAACACACAATGAGTTTTTACCAATTGACAAAGAAAAGTTATAGTTGAAAGGACAAAAACATATAGTTTATAGAAGAATAAATCCAAATGGGCAACAGGCAACTGCTTAGTAAACTACCTGCAACTTGAGATAACATGGAGAGGCCATGCACTCACAACCAGAGCCTGTACTACTGGATCATTAGCACTGGAAAAGGGACTTACTATGGTTTTGAAAGGTATGTTTTATTAAAAATTCTAAATCAGGGAGACATGGCTCAGTGAATAAGACCACCGGCTGTTCTTCCAGAGGACCGAGATTCATTTTCCAGAACTCGAATGTTGGATCACAACTGTAACTCCAGGGAATCTGATGCCCTCTTTTGACTTCTGTAGACACCAAGCATGCACATACTATGCACACATTCATGAATGCAAAACACAAATACACATATAAATTTTAAAATATTGTAAATGAACCCCCAAAATAAAAACTTTAGTCTTTTCCTCTTTTATAATGAAATATCATAATAATTCACATAAAATACAAGCATTATCTTAAGTCATAAAGCAGATTAATAGATAAGCATGAATGTACTACTCAATTAATACAATTAATTTTTAATGCTAATTCAAAGAATATAAAAGTTAGTCTATCATAATTTGAAGAATATAAATATCAGTTTATCTTAAACTAAACAAACCTAGAGTTTATGTCCTTTAGTTTTTGAGATAGCCCTACTATGTAGACCAGGCTGGCCTTGAACTCAGAGATCCACTTGCCTCTGTCTTCTGAGTGCTGGAGTAAAAGGCGTGCACCACCACACCTGGCTGAATTTATATCCTCTTAATATCTAATCATCCCTAAATGTCTTTAATATGGTCTTTTGTATATACTGAGTATTTCAAAGTCACTCTAGTGTAACTTAAGTTACAACTTTCTAGATTTTGGTTTTCTATCTTTCATGTTTTTTGAAGTAAATGAGCAATACTCTAAGTAAAAATAAAACATCATTTGAGACCTCTGTATTTGTTTGCCATCTTGTTTTTTCATCTAGGCCACTGTTCAGCCAACATAAGCAGCAGATTGTACTAACAATTACAGTCTTGAGGTTCTTTTGAACTACTGGCTCAGT
The DNA here is from genome assembly GCF_004785775.1 of Grammomys surdaster. Classification (NCBI taxonomy): domain Eukaryota; kingdom Metazoa; phylum Chordata; class Mammalia; order Rodentia; family Muridae; genus Grammomys; species Grammomys surdaster. Next base: position 1,950,097 of record NW_021620795.1, on the reverse strand, counting down.
GTGCTACTGTCTGGAGTTTTCTCATCAGTAACGTCCTCAACCATTGTTTGTCTCTCCTGATTAGTCTTCTTCCCCTTGTTGAGCCCAGATCTCCTATCAAAGTATAAGAGTTAACTCCTGGCAGCATAGCAGGAGTCTAGCACCTGCTCCAGCATTATAGCTGGCACTAAGAACGTTTTTCCTGTGTCCTATCAGGCAAGCAGGTGCCACAGCATGGGCAGTTTTGGGGAATCTCTCCTGTACTTCCACTGTGGGACACACAGGGCAGAACTCAGATATTCAAGCTTGTGTGCCAAGTATTTTTACTCATTGGCATCTCATTGGCATATTAACTCATTTTTTAAAAACTTTTAGAGTGATACTAAAGTTTTACAGACATGTATTTTTGAGCTAAACGTTTTATTAGATTAAGAAAATGACACCAGGTGTGGTTGCACGCCTTTAATCCCAGCACTTGGGAGGCAGAGGCAGGTGGATTTCTGAGTTTGAGGCCAGCCTGGTCTACAAAGTGAGCTCCAGAACAGCCATGGCTACACAGAGAAACCCTGTCTTGAATAACAAAACAAAAACAAACAAAAATATAGATTAAGATAAAGAATAGTTCTCAACTTCCACTTTCTCTTTCTCAGTGACAATTACCTACTTAAACTGGATTTTGATATTTACTTTCAGTTTTCTAGCATGTTTGTGCTACTGAGATATTCACTGTTTAGAGATTATTTTACTGATTTTCTACTATAACTAATAAAGATAAACTTTCTGTTCAAATTCTTAAAATTCTGTGTTTGTAGGTGAATGAGTTAGTTCTCCACTGCAGATTGGGTTTGAGTTCTGCCTCAAGATTTCTGTAATTTAGGTAGAATTATAACCAAGGCTCTACTTAAATCTTATAGCTGTAAAATAAAATTTGCATGAATAAGATGACTGGTGAAATGCTTTCTGTTTTAAAGAAGGCTTTGATGAATTATTTCCGACTGGAAAAGTGCCCTAGAATTGCACATGACATCATAAGATACAACAAGAACAAGTTCTACAAAGAAAAGAGATGGGACTAAGCATCTCTCCATGGGAGTCCTAACCCTCTGATGAAAACCCAGATGCTGTGCATGCTGGCGCTGTGCGGGCTGACCCAGGGTTTGTGGTTCACATTTTATGTCAGTACACGTTGGAGGTCATACCTCATACATGTAGTCATAGACTAGGCCCTTCTCATCAAATGGGCATTCCCATTTACTGATAGAGACTGGCATTGGGGCATCTTCATTTTTTCCTGTTACAATTACTCGTAGGAAATTATCAAAAGCAAGACGACCATCTGTATCACAACTTGCTCCAATTGACCAAATCAAAGAGAATATAAAAGTGGCCTGTTGGTGAAAAAGACGATAGTGATTACTTTTTAAAGAAAATTTAGGAGAAACAACTAAAATTCAATATATTAAGACCTGTTTAAAATACTTGAAAAGGTCATGCAGAGACAAAAAATAAAACTGAGTATAGATAAATCATATAAAGAACTGTTTCTTTGGCAATAGTGATAAAAAACTTAAATACCTACACAAATGGCCTAGGGATATCTATTTAATTTATCCTCAAATAAATTTCTACCAGTGAAAATGATATATGTATAAAATATTGGTTAAATTATTATTTCTTCAACAGGCGCTCTGGTTATTTAGAGTATGCTACACACACTGATGTATATATGGCTTTTAAGAGTGATGTAACTAAGCCGGGCGGTGGTGGCTCACGCCTTTAATCCCAGCACTTGGGAGGCAGAGGCAGGCAGATTTCTGAGTTCGAGGCCAGCCTGGGCTACACAGAGAAACCCTGTCACGAAAAAACAAAAAAAAAAAAGAAAAAGAAAAAGAAAGAAAAAGAAAGAGAGATGTAACTATCATGCTGACAGAAAATTCAAGATGGACAGCAAGTGAGATGCAAATTAGTGCATATAGTATATTGACACATAAAATATACACACAGGAAAGAATGTATGTGTAAAATATTATTTCAGGGCTATGTGAAGCACTAGCAAGAGTTGCCTTGAGGGTGGCTGGGGGACTGGTTTGAAGGGAAAATATCCCTTTTGCCTTTTGAATTGTATTCAATGCATATGCTTTTTTTTTGGTTTCTGCCTGTATTTACCTATCTGGTTGGATACCTTCTCCCAGTCTTTCATAGATAATTTCTATGCTGTCCATACTCCCACTTAGCACTAAGACAAAAATCAATTACCCTAAAGCAAGTGAGTTTAATACTGTACCACCTCATCAAGGGACTATCTCCATACGGTATTTCATAAAGACTAGCACAGTTTGAGTCTACTCTGGCATATTTTATTTTCTTTAAAGTTGTTTTTAGAATCAAAATACCAGGTTGGGCCAACTTAATGTCCTTAGCTATTCTTTAGTGATCACTAGAACCTGCTCTGGATCTTATAAAGGCCTTTCTGAATATGAACATTATTTTCTATAACCATACTTTATTTTGCATTTAAAACCACTTTCAATATAAAACCAACCATAGTCCAGACACGAATGTGCTTGCTACTGGGTTCATGCTCCACCACGGAACAGAGCAGTGTTTCAATGAGGCGGGTGAGTGCCACAACTGCGTTGATGTTGCTTGTAGGAATCAGCTCCTGCAAAGGGAAAGCAATAAAATGTTTTTTAAAAATTATCCATCTTACTTGGAGAAGAAATTAAAGTAAATATTTCATTTAATAAAAATGAATAAGAACATATACAGTATTGGTGTATTTTAAAATAACATTTAAACTTACAGAAAATAAACTGTAGGCACAATAAAAGCATTTCTCAGAAATTTTTAGCTTAGTTTAGCGGATAACAGAATTATATGTGATGTATTCTTATCCTCAGTCCTCTGACAAGTGGTAAGCTGGCATACAAGAGAATGAATGATGTCCTAAGAGTAGCAAAAATGAAGCCTCTGACAGCCATCCATTCAGTTATTTGTCCTATGCTGATGAAAGACAAATTATATATTCACACAGTCACAGAGCAAGGTGGGTTAAGTAGAAATAAGAGTCATGATCCCTGAAAAGGAGCAACTCTTTAAGACAAAACAGTGAGGTAATTATATAAAGGAGCCAGTCTCAGAAGAGAGATGTTGCTATAGCACTTGGTGTAGAAAAAAGCCCAGAAATTAGTTCCAGAGACCCTGGGGAAAAATAAATGACGAAAACCTTCCCAGAGAAGAAGAAGATCAACTGAATTTTCAAGGAAAATAAATTAATAGGAGCGGGGAGAATGTGTAAGGTAGGAGAGTTATAAAACAGACACAAGTAGATACAGACTACTCAGGAGATTCTGCAGGATGTAGAGGCAGGGTGACAACATAGGCTGCAATAAAGTTCATTACAGAAAGAAGCCTCCAAAGAAGGGTTTTAAAGTAGGGAATAAACAGGATGGGTGAGTGTTTACAATCGTCACTCTAAACCAAGTGCACTTGAGAACTGGCCACACATAGAAAACACAACAGCTGTGAAAAGAAAACCCACTACCTGTTACCTGGAATGATGCAGCTTATTTTGTATTATTTACTTCTATAGTATTAGGGATTTAAAACTGATGTACTGGTACGAACTTTTATTTTCTCTATGAAGTCATCATAAATAATCTTTGTAATGTGGTTTATCCAGTTTTGTAAATACCATAGCTTTTCTCTTGCTAAAACCGTATTTTAAGATAGGAAGCTATTGAGTATCTTTCTGTATCCAATATATTTATTAAAATCTAGCTAAGTGTGTTCACTATTGCTGAACAGTGGTCTTCCAGAAGACTCTTCTGTATTGTAATACCAAGAATTACAATACAGAAAAAGATCTTTGAAGATGCAATTAAGAATCTGGAGATGAGGACATTATGTACTATCCAACAGCTATGAAATCCAAGACCCCAAGTGCCACAGAGAAATGCCACAGAGAGAAGGCCATGAGAAGCTGGAAGGAGGGATTGGAGTTATGCAGCCATGAGCCACAGAACTGGAGCCACCAGAATCTGGATGATAAAGGAAAATTCTTTCTTAGTATTTCCAAGGAAGTACAGCTCTACCAACATCTTGATGTCAGTCTCTAATCTCCAGAACCATGAGAAAGTAAAGTTCTGTTATTTAAGATACCACATTTATAGTAATTTGCTATGAATACCTTAATAAAATAGCACAGCATAAAGAGAATTCGTGGGAGCCTGAGGTGCTCAGGACCCATCAGCCACCCAAACCCTGCCCCTCCGGAATACCACCCCCCCTTCCGGCCCTCGCTAGATCCTTTTGTCTGGGGCAGACACCTAGATGATCAGGTCCCATGAAGACACCATATCCTGAGCCATCCAGAGGAACCACTGCACTCAGAGCAGTAGACACCATATCCTGAGCCATCCTAGGGGAGCCAGTGCACTCAGACCAGAGAAGGAACCACTGCACTCAGAGCAGCAGGATTTCAGGATCCCAGAGGCAGCCTGAGTCCCAGCAGTTCTTCCACCCAGAAACTCAGGATCGCACAGACATCTGGACTCTGAGGAGTTTTGACACAAGCAAGATAACTGGAAAGACAGGCTCGAGTCAGAGACAGTGAGTGGAGATAGCACTAGAGTTAACCAGATGACGAAAGGCAAGCGCAAGAACATAGGCAACATAAACCAAAGTAACTTGGCATCATCAGAACCCAGTTTTCCCACCACAGCAAGCCCTGGACACCTCATCACACTGGAAAAGCAGGATTCAGAATTAAAATCACTTCTCATGATGATGATAGAGGACTTTAAGAGGGACATAAATAACTCCCTTAAAGAAGTACAGGAGAACACAGGTAAACAGGTAGAAGCCCTTAAAGAGGAAACACAAAAATCCCTTAAAGAACTGCAAGAAAACACAAGCAAACAGGTGAACGAATTAAACAAAACTATCCAGGATCTAAAAATGGAAGTAGAAACAATAAAGAAATCTCAAAGGGAGACTACCCTGCAGATAGAAAACCTAGGAAAGAAATCAGGAATCGTAGATGCAAGCATCACCAACAGAATACAAGAGATAGAAGAGAGAATTTCATATGCAGATGATACCATGGAAAACATTGACACAACTGTCAAAGAAAATGCAAAATGCAAAAAGCTCCTAACCCAAAATATCCAAGAAATCCAGGACACAATGAGAAGACCAAACCTAAGGATAATAGGTATAGATGAAAGTGAAGATTCCCTGCTTAAAGGGCCAGTAAACATCTTCAACAAAATTATAGTGGAAAACTTCCCTAATCTAAAGAAAGAGATGTCCATGAACATACAAGAAGCCTACAGAACACCAAATAGACTAGACCAGGAAAGAAATTCCTCCTGTCCCATAATAATCAAAACATCAAATGCACAAAACAAAGAAAAAATACTAAAAGCAGTAAGGGAAAAAGGTAAAGTAACATAAAAAGGGAGACCTATAAGAATTACACCAGACTTCTCACCAAAGACTATAAAAGCCAGAAGATTCTGGACAGATATCATACAGACCCTAAAAGAACACAAATGCCAGCCCAGACTACTATACCAAGCAAAACTCTCAATTACTATAGATGGAGAAACCAAGATATTCCATGACAAAACCAAATTTACACAATATCTTCCCACAAATCCAGCACTTCAAAGGATAATTGATGGAAAACTCCAACACAAGGAGGGAAACTACAACCTAGAAAAAGCAAGAGTGTAATCTTCCAACAATCCCAAAAGAAGATAGCTACACAAACATAATTCCACCTCTAATAACAAAAATAACAGGAAGCAACAATCATTTTCCTTAATATCTCTTAACATCAATGGACTCAATTCTCCAATAAAAAGATGCAGACTATCAAACTGGATACATAAACAGGACCCAGAACTTTGCTGCATAGAGGAAATGCACCTTAGTGACAAAGACAGACACTACCTCAGAGTAAAAGGATGGAAAACAATTTTCCAAGCAAATGGTCCCAAGAAACAAGCTGAAGTAGCCATTCTAATATCAAATAAAATTGACTTTCAACCAAAAGTATTCAAAAAAGATAAGGAATGATACTTTATACTTATCAAAGGCACAATCTACCAAGAGGAACTCTCAATTCTGAACATCTATGCTCCAAACGCAAGGGCACCCACATACATAAAAGAAGCTTTACTAAAGTTCAAAGCACACATTGCACCTCACACAATAATAGTGGGGGATTTCAACACCCCACTCTCAGCAATGGACAGATCATGGAAACAGAAACTAAACAGAGACACAGTGAAATTAACAGAAGTTATGAACCAAATGGATGTAACAGATATCTATAGAACATCTCATCCTAAAACGAAAGAATATACCTTTTTCTCAGCACCTCATGGTACCTTCTCCAAAATAGACCATATAATTGGTCACAAAACAGGCCTCAACAGATACAAAAAAAGATTGAAATGATCCCTTGTATTCTATCAGATCACCACAGACTAAGGCTGGTCTTCAATAAAGACAAAAACAATGGAAAGCCCACATACATGTAGAAACTAAACAACACTCTACTCAGTAATGACTTGGCCAAGGAAGAAATAGAGAAAGAAATTAAAGACTTTTTAGAATTTAATGAAAATGAGGACACATCATACCAAAACTTGTGGGACTCCATGAAAGTAGTGCTAAGAGGAAAACTCATAGCTCTAAGTGCCTACAAAAAGAAACTGGAGAGAGCATACACTAACAACTTGACAGCACGCCTGAAAGCTCTAGAACAAAAAGAAGCAAGTACACGCAAGAGGGGTAGATGGCAGGAAATAATCAAATTCAGGGCTGAAATCAACCAAGTAGAAACAAAAAGAACTATACAAAATATCAACAAAACGAGGAGCTGGTTCTTTGAGAAAATGAACAAGATAGATAAACCCTTAGCCAGACTAACCAGAGGGCACAAAGACAGTATCCAAATTAACAAAATCAGAACTGAAAAGGGAAACATAACAACAGAAACTGAGGAAATTCAAAAAATCATCAGATTTTACTACAAAAGCCTATATTCAACAAAACTGGAAAATCTGGAAGAAATGGACAACTTTCTAGACAGATACCAGGTTACAAAGTTAAATCAGGAGCAGATAAACTATCTAAACAGTCCCATAACCCCTAAAAAAATAACAGCAGTCATTAAAAGTCTCTCAACCAAAAAAAGCCCAGGACCAGATGGTTTTAGTGCAGAATTCTATCAGACCTTTAAGGACGACTTAATACCAATTCTCTTCAAACTATTCCACAAAAATAGAAACAGAAGGAACACTACCCAATTCGTTCTATGAAGCCACAATCACGCTCATACCTAAACCTCACAAAGACCCAACAAAGAAAGAAAACTTCAGACCAAACTCCCTTATGAATATCAATGCAAAAATACTCAATAAAATTCTAGCAAACCGAATCCAAGAATACATCAAAACAATCATCCATCATGATCAAGTAGGCTTTATCCCAGGAATGCAGGGATGGTTCAATATTTGGAAATCCATCAACATAATCCACTATATAAACAGATTCAAAGAAAAAAAACATATGATCATCTCACTAGATGCTGAGAAAGTATTTGACAAAATTCAACATCCCTTCATGGTAAAAGTCTTGGAAAGATGAGGAATTCAAGGCCCATACCTAAACATAGTAAAAGCAATATACAGCAAACCAGTAGCCAACATCAAACTAAATGGAGAGAAACTTGAAGCATTCCCACTAAAATCAGGCACTAGACAAGGCTGCCCACTCTCTCCCTACCTATTCAATATAGTACTGGAAGTTCTAGCCAGAGCAATTAGACAACAAAAGGAAGTCAAAGGGATACAAACAGGAAAGGAAGAAGCAAAAATATCACTATTTGCAGATGATATGATAGTATACTTAAGTGACCCTAAAACTTCCACTAGAGAACTCCTAAACCTGATAAACAACTTCAGCAAAGTGGCTGGATATAAAATCAACTCAAGGGCTGGAGAGATGGCTCAGAGGTTAAGAGCACTGACTGCTCTTCCAGAGGTACTGAGTTGAATTCCCAGCAACCAGATGGTAGCTCACAACCATCTGTAAAGGAATCCGATGCCCTCTTCTGGTGTGTCTGAAGACAGCTACAATGTACTCTTACAAATGAAATAAACAAATTTTTTAAAAAAAATCAACTCAAACAAATCATTGCCTTTCTCTACTTGAAGGATAAACAGGCTGAGAAAGAAATTAGGGAAATGACACCCTTCACAATAGTCACAAATAATACAAAATACCTTGGTGTGACTCTAATCAAGCAAGTGAAAGATCTGTATGACAAGAACTTCAAGTCTCTGAAGAAAGAAAACGAAGAAGATTTCAGAAGATGAAAAGATCTCCCATGCTCATGGATTGGCAGGATTAATATAGTAAAAATGGCCATCTTGTCAAAAGCAATATACAGATTCAATGCAATCCCCATCAAAATTCCAAATCAATTCTTCATAGAGATAGAAAGAGCAATTTGCAAATTCATTTGGAATAACAAAAAACCCAGGATAGCGAGAACTATTCTCAACAATAAAAGAACTTCTGGGGGAATCACCATCCCTGACCTCAAGCTGCACTACAGAACAATAGTGACAAAAACCGCATGCTACTGGTACAGATACAGGCAGGAAGATCAAATGGACTATAATTGAAGACCCAGAAATGAACCCACACATCTATGGTCGCTTGATCTTTGACAAAGGAGCTAAAACCGTCCAGTGGAAAAAGGACAGCATTTTCAACAAATGGTGCTGGTTCAATTGGAGGTAAGCATGAAGAAGAATGCAAATTAATCCATACTTATCTCCTTGTACAAAGCTGAAGTCTAAGTGGATAAAGGACCTCCACATAAAACCAGATACACTGAAACTAATAGAAGAGAAGGTAAGGAAGACCCTTGAATACCTAGGCACAGGGGAAAAGTTCCTGAACAGAACACCAGTAGCTTATGCTCTAAGATCAAGAATTGCCAAATGGGACCTCATAAAATTGCAAAGCTTCTGTAAGGCAAAGGACACTGTCAATAGGACAAAACGGCAAAAACAGATTGCGAAAAGATCTTTACCAATCCTACATCCATTAGAGGGCTAATATCCAAAGTATACAAAGAACTCAAGAAGTTAGATTCCAGACAACCAAATAACCCTATTAAAAATGGGGTACAGAGCTAAACAAAGAATTCTCAACTGAGGAAACTAGAATGGCCAAGAAGCACCTAAAGAAATGTTCAATATCCTTAATCATCAGGGAAATGCAAATCAAAACAACCCTGAGATTCCACCTCACACCAGTCAGAATGGCCAAGATCAAAAACTCAGGTGATAGTAGATGCTGGAGAGGCTGTGGAGAAAGAGGATCACTCCTCCATTGTTGGTGGGATTGTAAGCTGGTGCAACCACTCTAGAAATCAGTCTGGCAGTTCCTCAGAAAATTGGACATAGCATTACTTGAGGACCCCAGCTATACCACTCCTGGGCATATGCCCAGAAGATGCTCCAACATATAACAAGGACATATGCTCCACTATGTTCATAGCAGCCTTATTTATAATAGCCAGAAGCTGGAAAGAACCCAGATGTCCTTCAACAAAGGAATGGATACAGAAAATGTGGTACATTTACACAATGGAATATTACTTAGCTATTAAAAACAATGAATTTGAAAAATTCCTGGGTAAATGGATGGAGCTAGAAAATATCATCCTGCGTGAGGTAACCCACTCACAAAAGAACACACATGGTATGCATTCACTGATAATTGGATATTAGCCCAAAAGCTGGCAATATCCAAGATACAACTAACTCACAGACCACATGAAGCTCATGAAGAAGGAAGACCAAAGTGTGGGTGCTTTGGCCCTTCTTAGAAGGAGTAACAAAATACTCACAGGAGCAAATATGGAAACAAAGTGAGGGACAGAAACTGAAGGAGGGGCCGCCCAGAGACTGTTCCACCTGGGTATCTATCCCTTGTGCAGTCACCAAAGGTAGACACTGATGTGGATGTCAGGAAGTGCATGTTGACAGGAGCCTGATATAGCTGTCTCCTTAGAGGTCTGCCAGAGTTTGACATATACAGAGGCGAATGCTCACAGGTAACCACTGAACTGATCATGGGGTTCCCAATGGAGGAGTGAGAGAGAAGACTGAAGGAGATGAAAGGTTTTGCGGCCCCATGGGGAGAACAACAATACCAACCAACCAGAGCTCCCAGGGACTAAACCACCAGCCTGGGAGACATAGGGAGGGACCCATGGCTCCAGCTGTATATGTAGGGGAGAATGACAGTGTCAGACATAGGTGGGTGAGGAAGTCCTTGGTCCAGTGAAGGTTGGGTGCCTCAGTTTGGGGGAAATCGTGGGTGGGGAGGTGGGAGTGGGAGGGGGACATATCCTCATAGAAGCAGGAGGAGGGGGGATGGGATAGGAAGTTACCAGGTAGAGGGGAAAGGGGATTACATCTGAAATGTAAATAAAATATCCAATAAAAAAATTTAAAAAAGATAATTCATAAAATTCTAAATACTCATGTATGTTTACAAAGACATGTAATTAAGATAGTTTAAAATCTATTTATGTTAAAGTTTATGTGTGTGCATATATCTGAGTGTAGGTGGGCATCAGAGCCCCTGGGGTTGGAGTTTTGTGAGTCACTCAATATGGTTGCTGGCTACTGGGAACTGAATGTGGGTCTTCTACAAGAGCAGTGTGTATTCCTGACCACTGGGCATCTCTCTAGCACCTAAAATTTTTATAAAATATAGAAAGGATCGTCTTTCTGGTCTATACCTCCAACTGAACCTGTACCAGATCCATATGCTTGCCCCCCACCCCATAGCCTACCAGTCTCTCAGGAGGTCTGCCATAGCCAGGAACACAAGTAAGACCCCTGCCCCAATACCACACCAGCGAGGACCCCACAGAGCCCAACAGACATGAGATCCATCCCTCTTTGCATGACCCCCCTCATCCTCCTGGTCTGCACCTGTATCTGAATCTGTGGCAGATCAAAGTGCCTGCTCCTAGACACAAAGCCAGACGGTCTGCCAGAAGGCGTGCCCTAACCAGAGACAGCACTGCCTGCCAGCATATCCAGGAGGCCTGCTCTAACCAGGATCACACAGCCCTATCTGCCACCAAAGAGGCCTACTCCAGCCCAAGACACCCAGACACCAGAGATAACCAGATGGCAAAAAGCAAGCACAAGAACATAAGCAACAGAAGCCAATGTAATTTGGCACCATCAGAACCCAGTTCTCCTACTACAACAAGCCCTGGATATCCTAATACACTTGAAGAACAAGATTCTGACCTAAAACCCCATCTCATGTTGATGATAGAGGCATTTAAGGAGGATATAAATAATTCCCTTAGAGAAATACAGGAAAACACAAATAGGTAGAAGCCCTTAAAGAGAAAATAAATAAATCATTTAACAAAATAAAGGGAAATACAATCAGGTGAAGGAATTGAACAAGACAGTCCAACATCTAAAAATGGAAATAGAAACAATAAATAAATCACAAATGAAGGCAACCTGGAGACACAAAAACCTAGGAAATAGATTAGGAGCTACAGATGCAAATATCACCAAGAGAATATAAGAGATAGAAGAGAGAATCTCAGGCATAGAAAATACTATAGAAGATATTGACATGTTGGTCAAAGAAAATACAAAGTGTAAAAAGTTCCTAGCTGAAGACATCCAGGAAATTTGGGTTATAATGAGAAGACCAAACCTAAGAATAATATGAATAGAAGAGGGGCAGAAAATATCTTCAGCAAAATCATAGAAGACTTGTCTAACCTAAAGAAAGAGATGCCCATAAACACACAAGAAGCTTACAGAACACCAAATAGATTGGACCAGAAACAAAAATTCTACTGCCATATAATAATCAAAACACCAAATTTATGGAACAAAGAAAGAATATTAAAAGCTGCAAGGGAAAAAGGCCAAGTAACATATAAGGGCAGACCTATCGGAATTACACAGACTTCTCAACAGAGATGTTAAAAGCCAGAAGATCTTGGACAGATGTTATACAGTCTCTAAGAGAACACAGATACTAGCCCAGGCTACTGTACCCAACAAAACTCTCAATCACCATAGATGGAGAAACAAAAATATTCTATGACAAAAATCAAATTTAAACAATATCTTTCTACTAATCTAGCCCTACAGAGGATACTAGAAGGAAAACTCCAACACAAGGAGGGAAACTACACCCAAGAAAACATAAGAAATCAATCATCTCTTAACAAATCCAAAAGAAAAGAATCACACACACACACACACACACACACACACACACACACACACACAATATCACTTCCAACAACAAAAAATAACAATCATTGGTCTTTAAATCTCTCAACATCAACAGACTCAATTCTCTAATAAAAAGACACAAGCTAACAGACTTTATACATAAACAGGATCCATCATTTTGCTGCATACAACAAACACACCTCAGCTACAAAGGTAGACACTATCTCAGAGTAAAGCACTGGAAAAAGGTTTTCTAAGCAAACTGTCACAAGGAACAAGCTGGAGTAGCCATATTCTAATATCCAATAAAATAGACTTTCAAGCAAAAGTTATCAAGAGAGATGGGGAAGGATATTTCATACTCATCAAAGAAAAAGTCCACCAAGATGAACTCTCAATTCTGACCATCTACACTCCAAATGCAAGGGCACCCACATACATAAAAGAAACGTTACTAAAGCTCAAAACACACGTTGAACCTCATACAATAATGGTAGGAAACTTCAATACCCTACTCTCACCAATGGACAGATCGTGGAAACAGAAACTAAACAGAGACACAGTGAAAGTAACAGAAGTTATGAACCAAATGGATTTAACAGATATCTATAGAACATTTCACTCTAAAACAAAAGAATATACCTTCTTCTCAGCACCTCATAGTACCTTCTCCAAAATAGACCATATAATTGGTCACAAAACAGGCCTCAACAGATACAAAAAGATTGAAATAATCCCTTGCATCCTATCAGATCACCATGGACTAAGGCTGGTCTTCAATAAAAACAAAAACAATAGAAAGCCTACATACTCATGGAAACTGAACAACTCTCTACTCAATGATAACTTGGTCAGGCAAGAAATAAGAAAGAAATTAAAGATTTTCTAGAATTTAATCAAATTGAAGGCACAGCATATCCAAACTTATAGGACACAATGAAAGCAGTGCTAAGAGGAAAATTCATAGCACCGAGTACTTTCATAAAGAAATTGGAGAAATCAGATCAGAAAGGTCTAGAACAAAAAGAAGCAAACACACCCAAGAGGAGTAGAAGGCAGGAAATAACCAAACTCAGGGATGAAATCAACCAGTTAGAAACAAAGAGAACAATACAAAGACTCAACAAAACCAAGAGCTGGTTCTTTGTGAAAATCAACAAGATAGATAAACCCTTAGCCAAACTAACTAAAGAATACAGAGACTGAATCCAGATTAACAAAATCAGAAATAAAAAGGGAGACATAACAACAGAAACTGAGGAAATTCAGAAAACTATCAGATCTTACTACAAAAGCCAACCATTGGACTGAGGTCCAGGATTCCTATAGAAGAGTTAGGGGAAGTATTTGAGGAGCTGAAGGAGATGGTAACCCCATAGGAAAGCTAACAGTGGCAACTAACCCGGACCCCTGGGAACTCTTTGGGACTAAACCACCAACCAAAGAGCATACATGGACTGGTCCATGGCCCTGCCACATAAGTAGCAGAGGACTACCTTGTCTGGCCTCAGTGGTAGAGGATACACCTAGTCCTGTAGAGGCTTGATGCCCCAGGGAAGGAGGATGTTAGGGGGATAAATTGTAAAGTGTGTAGTAGGGTAGCACCCTCTCAGAGGCAAAAGGGAGGTGGGATGAGGAGAAAACTCTGGGATAGGGGACAATATTTGGAATGTAAATAAAATAATTAAAAATATAAAGTAATTGGGATCTTTAAAGGTCTAGAAACTATGGTTTAATACAAATATTCTAGGTAAATTTAAGCTTTTAAGTTAATTGTAATTTAAGCAATATAAAAGCAAAGAAAGCTGGGTATGTAAGGAAGATGCTTTTTTTGGGGGGAGGAGGGTGGAGTTCGAGACAGAATTTCTCTGTGTAGCCCTGGCTGTCCTGGAACTCATTCTATAGACCAGATTGGCCTCAAACTCAGAAATTTACCGGCCTCCCAAGTGCTGGGATTAAAGGCGTGCACCACCACTGACTGACCAGAAAGATGCTTGTGATCCAGGATTTGAGAGATGGAGGCAGGAAGATCAGAAGTTCAAGGTCCTTTTCAGTTTCATAGTGAGTTTGAGGTCAAAACAAATGACCAAATAAATAGTAAACAAACAAACAAAGATAAAGAAAAATGACTTTGTTCATCCAGCATTGTGACTGTAAATTTAATTGAGTTGTATGGAATCTTCAGAAACTGGAGTCATAGAATTACTGTGCTGTTACCTTGCATTTCTTCCTCCGAAATACTAAGGAAGGTGGTACTAGCCAGTTGAAAAGTTCTTTCAGCAGATGTTGATGTTCTAGTTCATTTAGAGGCTCTTTCAATGAATTCAACCATGAAGCCACAAGTGGCTCCCATCCTAACTGTGAAGGTTCCAAATAAATCATGCCGCAGCGACTCACAGTGGCTGGCTGGAGAAAAAGCACAGACTTCCTTTTTCCATTTCCAAAGATCGCTTTTCCACGCATGGTCCCTGACCATTACAGCTAGTACTCGTAAGTCCTTTCAGGATGTAGGCCACTCCCATTTTGGTACTCTAAAAACATGCTACGTGTTCCCAATACAGCAAACTATTTTCAGTCAGGTCCTTAGCCATCTTATATCTATTCATGTTTGGACATCTTCCAATCATGATTTGAAATGCCCAAACCTAACTCATCTCCTTGAAGAAGTCTTGAATCTTCTGCAAAACTAGGTCAAACACAAACATCTAAGGTCTTCCTCCTCCCATTGCCCCATGGATGCTCAGTTCTCTCCATGCTCTCAGGGCGCTTACACATAACTGTGTATTGGGATCATTCGTTAGCATCTTCCCACCCGTTTTAAACATACAGAGTATTAGTCATCTGTCTATCCCCAGTGTTAAGCCCATTTAGGACACAAAATATTTTGATTCAATAAATGAATAAACAAACTATAAACTAAATATTTATATATTAAGAACTTACCGAAGCCTGTGAAAGGTCCATTGTTTCAAAGATGAGGCTCATTTGAGGGGACATTTGAATGATTTCTCCACTCATAAGGCAAAGCTAAGGGCAAATATTTTTCAAATATTTTAAAATTTAGGTAGAATTGTTATCTTTATAGATAAAAGATGTGCTGGGATATAAAGGCATGAATATGGATGGAAGCCAGAAAAAAAATCCTAGTCTAGCCCTGTGTTTATGATGCCTCCTTAGCTTCTTGAATCTAAAACATTCCCTCTTCTATCAAATAGGTTCAAAGCGTGAATTTATCAATTACATCCCTTCTCTCAAACTCTCAGTTCTTCCATTATTATTAAAACTACCTTATCTCAAGCTCCTTAGCTTGAAGATCATTAAATTTTAATAATATTAATGACTATTATTATCAACTATTCATATATCAAATTAATTTCACTACAAAGTCTCAACTGCCTCCACGTTTCTCTCTTGCTTCCTCTTTGCTCTTACAATCTTCATCCCAGACTCAGGTTTACTCTGTCTAGTCGTAACCAACAATGAAGCATCTAACATTTCTGGATTCAGCTCATTAGGTATAGAATAGAGTGGCAAACAGTTGTACCGTACACTATGCTAGCCGCTAACCATGTAGGGCTATTTATATTTAACTTACCAATGTAAAATTAAATATAGTTCAGTTCTTCAACACCTTCTTTTTCTTGCTGCACAAGATGAAGTGAGAGCCTCAAGCATCCAGCAAGCACTCTAAGCTATCTCCCTACCCCAAGTTCAGTTCTTCAACTACACTAAGCAATTCTGCAAACAAAGTGTTGTCAAGCCACATGTGACTGACTGATGTCTACCTTAACAGTGCAGATATTTCCAGAATTGTAGAAAGTTCTACTTGAGAGAAGTAATCTAGAATATGTTTGGCCGGGCAGTGGTGATGTATGCCTTTAATCCTAGCACTTGGGAGGCAGAGATAGGCGGATTTCTGAGTTCGAGGCCAGCCTGGTCTACAGAGTGAATTCCAGGACAGCAGGGCTACACAGAGAAACCCTGTCTCAAAAAACAAAAACAAAAAAACCATCACTCTACTGTGCTGCCACCATCAGACACCATCAGACACAAGTCAGCCATGTGGAAATCCTTGCATTTGCTGTCACTTTCTAGGCATGGAGGATCTTCTTCTCACCAAAGCACTCCATTCCTGGCCTAATCCTGGCCCAATCTTGTTTTAATTTGAGACTGGGCCAGTGTTCATGAGGGTAAGCATTTCAGAGCAATAGAATCTTGTGTTCCTGACTAACCCATCTTTACTTTTTTTTCTTCACTTATTTTTGACTTACTTTGTTCTAGACATTCATTCCATATATCTGGAAATTTATCTCTTGAAAAACAAAACACTATGTAATTCTGAACAATTCAATTCAAGCATCTTAGCTCTGCCCACAGCTCCATCCAGTTTTCCTGCCCATTAGCACTGAATATACCCCTTTTCCTTTACTGGAGAACAGAGTTCTTCCTCCTAATGTATCATGACTGAGGTTCTCACTCACTCTACGCAGACCAACTTCCCCCTACTGTGCTCTCTCCTCATCTTGGTAAGGAATATCCTATCACAGCTGGTTTTACTTCCTTTCTTGGGTAAGTTCTGCTTTGTATACAGTGCTTCTACTATCCGCATGCCATTCATTATCTTTAGAGTCTGGGTGTATTTTCAGGATTGAAACTTTACCTTTACCTATGCCCAGGCTGCTTGTTTGTAGAGAATATTTCACAAATGCGGCCTTTGGTAGAATGGTGGTTCTAGCCTTTTAAATTAACCTGGTCCTCAGTACAACCCACATATACCTCTATGTTTCTGTAACCCAGTGGCTCTCAATCTTCTTAATACTGTGGTCCATGAGACTAACAGTTCCTCATGTTGTGGTGACCCCCAACTGTAAAATTTATTTTGTTGCTTCTTCTTTTTTTTGAGGGGGGGGGTAGTTTCAAGACAGGGTTTCTCTGTGTAGTCCTGGCTGTCCTGGAACTCACTCTGTAGACCAGGCTGGCCTCGAACTCAGAAATCCACCTGCCTCTGCCTCCCAAGTGCAGGGATTAAAGGCATGTGACCCCACTGCCTGGCTTTGTTGCTACTTCTTGACTGTAATTTTGCTACTGTTATGAATCATAATGTATGATGTATGATGTTTCTGATATGCAGGGTCTCTGATAAGTGACCCCAAAGGTCACAGTTGAGCCCATGAGTTGAGAAACACTGCTAAGCAAATCTGCTTCCCTTCCCAGCTCCCACCATGGCTACTTAAAACAGCTTCATTTCTTCTGAAAAGAACCAAGGCTTACCACAAGTCAGCAGAAGGACTGTATTTTATTTGTCACCACCAACTCTGTGTATCAGATGATACTCCCTGTCATCTGATGTGACAGCAGTGTTCTGTGTGAGTTTAAATTCCTACATTTCATTCTGCTGATTAACCCCTCCTTTCTGAATCATCAACACCTGTCTGTCTACTTTTCTCTCTCAGTGCCATCAAAACTACTGAGTGAAAAATATGACCAACAATGATAAAGTTCTTAAACATACATTTGAGTACTAATTAAATGAATTCACTATTTAATAGAATAGTCACTTCATATATTTATTAAAAAAAAAAAAACTTGTGTGGGGGAAATGGCCCAATAGTAGAGTTCTTGCTTAATATCTGCCCAAGGATTCAGTCCCTAATGCTACAAAACTAGAATGGAAATAAACTGAGACATATTCACACAGTAGAATACTAATACAGACATAAAAGAGAATAAGGAATAAAGTAGAAAACAACAACACAGACACCTTATGTACATAGACTAACATGAAGTTCAAAATGCGCTAAAACCAGTTATTACTTATTAAGTGATGACCTCTGGAACATATACTGACTTGGAAGGTGCATGAATGAACCTCTGGGTGCAGAGAATTTGATGCATCTTTATTTTGGTAACATCTATGAAAATGTTCAAATACATTAAAATCACAGCATCCACCTTTTAGAATTTTATGTCCATTTGCCCTCAATTAAAAGAAATATCATAAGACTTCCATTGTCTAGTTCTTTTGTACATCTCTCATGTCCCAGGGTAACATTGTACAGATAAACACTAAGGTATTTAACTTTTTTTTTTTTACAAAAGGGATGAGACTTTTATTTGATTCTAACTTCTATAAACTTCTATACGAAATTATAAGATTGAAGTAACTTAACTTACTCTTTTTTATATGTACGAGCTTTTTGTCCACATGTACATCTGTCCACCACATGCACACAGTGACAAGCAATGAGTTACAGACGACTGTTAGGCACCAGGTAGGTGCTGGGAATTGTACATTGATCTTGGGTCCTCAGTCCTCTGAAGAGTAGCCAGGGTTTTTAACAGCTAAGCAATCTCCCCAGTCCAATTTAAATTTTTAGTGGATTGTTGTGGTGGTTTGAATAAGAATAGCTCTAATAGGCTTATATATTTCAATGTTTACTTACATATATTTGAATGACTTTGTCACCAGGCACTATTTGAAAAGATTGAAAAGATTAAAAGGATTAAGTGTGGCCTTGTTGGAGGAAGTGTGTCACTGGGGGTGGGCTTTGAGGTTTCAATATCCCATGTCAAGACCAGAGTCAGTCAGTCAGTCAGTCAGTCAGTCAGTCAGTCAGTCAGTTTGTCTGTCTGTCTGTCTCTCTCTCTCCCTCCCTCCCTCCCTCTACCTGTAGATTATGACGCATCTCTCATCTACTGCTCCAGTGCCTGCCTACCTCCATTCTCTCTGTCCCAATGATAACGGTCTAGCCCTTTGAAACTGTAAGGACGCCCCCAATTAAATGGGTTCTTTTATACGAGCTGCCTTGGTCACGTTGTCTCTTCCCAGGAATAGAGCAGTGACTAGCACAATTACTATGTTAACACAGTAGCTTGAATATAGCACACTTGCATTCTATTAGAAACAAAAGACTATAGCATAGTCTTTACTGAAAAGATAATTTATAAATGCATTCATTTTTAACACACTTTAGTTTAAATATAATCCTAGAATTGATTAATTATGTCTGAATAAGTTCTGATTTAAATAATAGTAATTTACCTTTTTATTATCATCCAATACTGTATTCATACTCTCTATCCACAAAGTATCAATAGGACCATCAAATACAACCCATTTCCGGTCAGGTGATTCTGCTAAGGCAAATTCTCTAAATGTGTTTGCCACAATGCCATCAGTCCACTGAGGAAAAAAAGGAACAGCTGAAAAGCTTCCTTCATAAAATAAATTGGATTTCTGTTTTAAAACATAGAAATACTCCTAATTTCTTGCTTTAATATGCCCTGTCTATAGGAAAGAATGTTATCCTGTAGATTACCTCATGAGACACTGGGTCAAACTGCCCAAAGAGTTGGCCCATAGTAATTGATTTGGGGTTTACGGTCCTATACATGACCTTTTCTTCATCTCCATAGTTGCGTTCGTTCATAAGAGTTAAAGTGTCTGCCAGCACGTGCAACACCTCTGTCTTGGCAGCAAAAGGCTCTCCTACCAACATGAAACTACGAGAGACAGAATTTCACAGGAAGATGGTAAAAATATGACCAATCATTTGTACCAGTATAGAAGACATCACTCTGAAGTAATCACCATAGACAATTTTTTAATTTCTAAAATGTTTCCTCAGATAAGATGAAAATACACTTAACTTCTAAATTGATCAAATCTACACTGAGTTTTTCACATTTATAACACTCTCAAAGATAGCATATAATAAGATATATCTAAATGACAGTAAAATTTTATTATCTCTATACTCTTAAAATAAAAACCAAGACACTGTTTCTAAAGCTTCTGACAGCTTCGGTGATTACAAGGACTCTTTGCCATACATTTCCAGACCTTAAGAAGATTATATGACAGTGCTCTGTCTCAAAATAGGAAATTTTCCCTTTATATTTTCCGACTGAAGTTGATTGACTGTGGGTAACTAAAGCATAGAAATGGAAACTGCAGGAAAGGAGGGCTACCATGGCCGTTTCAGGAGGAAACAAGACTGGATGAAAATAGGCTGGAGGTGTAGAATCTACTAAACCTGGAGGGTTAAGGTTACCACAAGGATTTAGAGAAATAAAACTGTACTTAGGGCAGATGGAGGAGGAAACATAAAAGATGATTATAATTTCCAGAAGACGTTTGCCGGTTTCTACCTCCTGAGTCTGGTCTAACAGCATGTACATGTGCTCAACCCTGGATGCGTGAGCATTCGTTTACTCGTCCCTCATTTAGTATATGCTTGAAATTTTGCATAATGCAAATGTTTTCATTTTAACTTTTCAAAAATCATGATCAGACCCTAACTGTTAATAAACAGGAAACGGCGGAAGTCATTCTTCAGTTACTAAAAATAACATTTTCCTTCCTTGTTACTACATGTGTGCTGAGAGAAAAAGACAAAAATAGGAAGATATTTCAATGTTAAGTCAAGTCCTGTGGAAAACAGCTGGTTAGAAAGACCCAGGAAACAAAAATCAGGCAGAGTTAGGTCCATGATATTATAAAGAGCATTAAGTTTATATATTTTAAGAGATCTTTTAAGAAAAAATACATATAATTATGAATACAAAATTACATATCCACCTTACAAAGTAAGTTATATACACAAAATGTTTATAGCTGCTTGAATGATTCCCCATAAAGACGAGGTCCTAAAGTTTATATTCCATTAGTTTCACAGTAAAACCATCTCTGAAAATGGGACCATTAGGTGCCCAAGTGGATTTCAGAATTGTTATCTAACAATATAAGCTATGTTTACTTCAGTTTCTGAGACAGGATCTTCACATAGAGGCCAACCTGGCCTGCAATTCAGGACCCTCCTGCCTTGATGCTCACAAGCAGGATTAGAGGTGTGCATGCCTCTCCTTCTTTGTTTTGTTTTGGTTTTTTTCTGTAAACTACTGAGAAGAGAGGAGTTATTTGCTCCCTAGCCTTCCTAATATAAAAAGTTTATTGCGCCGGGCGGTGGTGGCGCATGCCTTTAATCCCAGCACTTGGGAGGCAGAGGCAGGTGGATTTCTGAGTTCGAGAGTTCGAGGCAAGCCTGGTCTACAGCGTGAGTTCCAGGACAGCCAGGGCTACACAGAGAAACCCTGTCTCGAAAAACAAAAAAAAACAAAAACAAAAAAAAAAAAAGTTTATTGCTTCTTTTCATTCTTTAGTTTAATTTAAAATAACATTAAACTATGGCAGATAATCAATATTCTTACCCGTGTCGAACAATCATCATTTCATATGTCTGAATAATTTTTTCAAGAAAAAATTTAACAGGCTGAAGATTATGTGTTTGGCAGGTTTCATGTGCACATTCCAAAAATTCCTGAAATAAAATAAAAATGAAATGTGTTTCTATAAAGTGTTATTATAGATCATGTCATACAGAAAGAATTTTTCAAATTAAAAAGAATAAATAGAACTAAAATGCTTTTAATATAACACTGTAAGTTATTAATGATCATAGCATTGGATGGATATATGTTTAAATAACATCAATTCTTTTTGCTAGTGTTTGCCAAAATTCTATATTTGGCTAAGAAACAAAAGAATATGCTTGATGACCCTTCATACCATAGCAACTAGGAATAAGCAGAGAAGCTGAAATATCAATAAAAGTTTAAGAGACATAAGGCACTGTAGATGCAAATCATTCTGATGGAACTTAAGTTCAGAAATGGGTTATTCTTTCCTGAGTGTCTTGGCTAGTTTTATGTCAACTCAACTTGACCCAAACTACAGTCATCTGAGAGGAGGAACCCTCAATTGAGAAAATGCCTCTATAAGAGCAGGCTGCAGGCAAGCCTGAAGGGAATTTTCTTAGTGATTGATGTGAGAGGGCCCAGCCCATTCTGTGTGGTGTCATCCTTGGGCTGGTGGTCCTGGGTTCTATAAGAAAGCAGGCTGAACAAGCCATAGGGAGCAAGTCAGTAAGCAACATCGATGGCTTCTGTATCAGCTCCTGCTTTTCAGGTTCCTGTCCTGTTTGAGTTTCTGTCCTGACTTCCTTTGATGATGAATTCTGATATTAAAGTTAAAGAAATCCTTTCCAGCTAGGCGCGGTGGTGCACACCTTTAATCCCAGCGCTCAGGAAACAGAGGCAGGTAGATCTGAGTTTGGGGCCAGTCTGGACTACTGAGGTGAGTTCCAGGACAGCAAGGGCTACACAGAGAAACCATGTCTGAAACAAACAAACAAACAAACAAACAAACAAATCCTTTCCTCCCCAAGTTTATTCTGGTCATGGTGTTTCATCACATCAATAGAAACCCTCACAAGATACTGGGTAAACGTGACTACAATTATGTTATGTCATGTTATGTGACGTTATGTTATGTTATGTCATATTACTATGGCCCCTTTAATGGTCATACTTTTAATCCCAGTACTTATGAACAAAAGCAGATAGATGTCTATGAGTTTTAGGCCAGTCACATGGTGACTCCATGTGAGATCTCACATGGTGAGATCCAAACCAGCCAGGGATACATTGTAAGACTCTGTCTCAACCTGCCTTCCTCCCCCAAAACCTAAACTTCTGCTGAAGGGAAGGACCTATAGTATAGCTAGATAGCACACAAAACAAGGAAAAGGAAACCAATACCCCAAGATCAAGCATATACTCAAAGATACTTATTCTACCACAGAGACATTTGCTCAACCCTGTTTATTGCAGCTCTGTTTATAATGGCTAGAAATGGGAAACTACCTAGATGTCCCTCGACAGAAGAATGGATGAGGAAAATGGGGTACATTTACACAATAGAGTATTAATCAGACTTTTTTTAAAAAATGAAATCATGAAATTCACAGGTAAATAGATAGAACTAGAAAAAAAAATCATCTTGAGTGAGGTATCCCAGACACAGAAAGACAACTATGGTACGGTATCCATTTGCTTATATGTGGATGTTAGCTGTTAAGTCAATGTTAAGGTTGCTACCAACCTTAAAAAGCAAGCTATAAATATGTTTTATGCAAATCTCGGGAAAGCATATTGCCTTCAAACAACAAAAGCAACAAGGGAAAAACAAATGTGTAAAGAAAACAAAATAACACGAGTCACACCTTATGTATCAATAATTAATTAAAATAATGTGAGTTGTACCTTACATATCAATAATTAATTAAAATAATGTGAGTCATTCCTCTTATCAATAATTGATTTGGGTCTGATTCAGCAGATAAGGCATCTGACACCCACCAAGCCTAACAACTTGAGTTCAGTCCCTGAGAACCACGTGCTGGAAGGAAAGAACTGACTCCTGCAAGTTGTTCTCCGACCTCTATATAAGAGCTGTGGCATGCATGTGTGCATATACACACATGTACAAACACATACAAAAGTAAATTAATTATTTTGACTGTAAATGGATTACACAATCCAATAAAAATGTATCAAAGGACTGAGCTGATTGAACAAACACAAGACCAAAGTATTTGCTGTCTGTTTCATCTCATAGAACACTCACAGAGAAAAATCAAATGGATGAGAAAGATATGCTGTGAAAATAAAAACAAAAGAGAGCAAAGGTAGATATACTTATAAATAGTAAATAAATATAATTATAAATAGTGAATAAATATTTACAAATAGTAAAAGGCTAAAAAGACAAAATAAATAAGCTTTAAGCTGAAAACTATAAAACTATAAAAAATAGAAAATAATAAAAAAAACACAGAAAGTCTTCAACAATGTCAAAAAGGACAGATTTTCAAAAACCAAATAAAACACCAAGGCAGCTGTAACAGTACACCCAGCACTGGGCACGTAATGATTCACAGCAAACACTTAGGCCCTAACGCAGGCATGGATTACAAGACAGTGGGAATGAATGGTGTTAGCATTCTCCTCTCACTATTTACCACACAATCCAAACATTAAATCGATTAAGAGACAAACTTGAATTCCACTTCAATCCAGGTGAAGATAGTAGATCTAAACATTTTTCCCAAATAGCAATAGAAAACAGATTTTTAGGTATACATGAAAAATTTGCAAAATTGACCACATAGCAAGCTACAAACTAAACCTTAACAGATCCAAAATAAAATCATACCAAGTATCTTTAAAATTTTTTTCCTATTTCAAATTTGATTTAAATCTTGAGTATTTTCATGTTCATAATAATCACAGGGGTTTTGCTACATCTTAAAAAGAAAAAAAAACAATGCTTCTCAAACTCTTCCAATTATTTTTTTGAAAAATGACTGCAAAGTCCCCTCTAAGATGATCCACACAGAGTAAGGTCCCCAATTTAATAACAGTTTGCAAATAATTGGACCATCAGTTGAATTTTGTTTTTGTACGGAGAAAGTAATTCTCATGGGTTCACTTACTTTGTAGTCTGCTTCAGGAAGCTTAATACCAGGAAATAAGTCACTAGTTATTCCATTAAACAAGGGTATGTCATGTGATAGAAACTTTGGTTCATTTACATCTTTAATTGATCGAAGAAGCTAAAATCACAAAAGGATAATGTAATTTAATTGCCTGCTCTTACATGTTTAATGCGTGCACACACATACACGCACACACATACACATACAAACTCTTAGCCAAAAGTCAGTTTATTTTGTATTGCTCCTAGAATTGCCCCACGATCAGAAACTAACACTATGCTTATCAAACCTAAAGGACTTTATACATTGTACAAAATACAATAAACAACCTAAAATTACCATTTCAATCTCACCTGAAAGACTCAGAGAAACAACTCAGCTACCTGTGCACAGTCCCTGCTTGATCTCACTAAAGAAGTTACCTTTCCATCGAGGTTTTCCCAATGCACACATGTAATTAATACTCACCAGTATGTCCTCATTTTCATTGGGGTATTTTAGTTTGAGATTCCCAGCTGCCACTAACACCGCTTTCACTGCTCGCATTCCGTAGTCATAATGAAACTGTGAGGACAGCTGCTCTGAGCACAGCCTGTAGGTCATCACTATCTTCACAGACAGAGGTTTTGCGTTCAGAAATCCATAGGAGTAGAGGGAGATTTCTGCGATGAGGGCATAGTTTGGAACCATCATAGCTACTGTTCTGAAAAGAACCTGAGGCACATAACAAATGAAATACATGATTTACAAAAAGAAGCCATTTTTAAAGCTAAGAAGAAGCAGGATTCAAAGAGGTGGATAGTCAGGTTTATTCTCTAAATGCAACACCTACTTACAAACTACTTTTTTTCAGCAGTAGTTAAATGTTTGTATTACTTGATAGTTTGGGACTTCTAAAACCACTTTTGGAAGCTGGGCAAGGAAGCATAACTATGGAATACTGGCCACCCAAGAGACTGAAACGGGAGGAGTGCAAGTCCAATCCCAGCCTTGGCAATTTAGTGAGACTATCTCAAGTTTGTTTAATAAACTCAGCCTTGGGTGGCAGTTCAGTGGTAGAGGGCTTGTTTAGTATGTGTGAGTCCAAGCCCCTGTATCACCAAACAAACAAGTGCTTGGAGCTTTAACTTATACCACATGGAAAAGGGAAGAAGGAAATGACGAACAAACAAACTTATACTTCCAAAAAAAATCACCTTGAGGTTGTCTGGCAACTCAGAACGTCCTGCATAGCCAGGATTCATAGTAATAGCTACAAAACAGTTTGGATTGAGTTTAAGTTCTGTCCCTTCAAAAACAAACACGTCTAGTTTCTGCTGAATCGCTCTCTGAATGCAAAGAATCTGCTGCGCCACCACAGACAGCACTTCCAGTTCAATTCGATTAAACTCATCAAAGCAAGCCCAAGCGCCCGAAGAAGCCAGTCCTTTAAAAAACTGAGAGGGAGGCAAATGGTTAATTTTCTTGTTTGTTTTTGTTTGTTTGTTTCTTTGTTTTTTTAAAAAAGACATTTGACCTTCTAACTCAAAATCAGAATTAAGCTTAAAAAGCTCCAAGGATATTACCTTTACCACTAAAATCAAAGCTCCATTAACACGTAAACTACAGCCCAGGACTATTAGCACAGGAATTTGCCTAAGTGTGCCCAGGAAGACCTAGCTGGAAGTCCGTGGCATCTGATACTCCTCCTACCTTTCCCATTGCGAGATAGTCTAGCCCATCAGAGCAGTTGAACACTACACACTGCACAGCCAGGGCTTTAGCCAGGTCCTTGGTGGTTTCCGTCTTTCCTGTGCCTGCTGGTCCTTCTGGAGCACCTCCAAGGTTTAAATAGAAGGCACCTATCTGAAAAATAAACAGTTTGTGTGAAAAGAATCTATGATTAGCTGAAACAAGCAAATTAACAAAGAAATAGACAGTCATTGGCCAAGCGAACTTATTTGTATTTGTAGCTCCGGGGAAGCCAGGTATGATGATATTGTTCTCTTTCAGCGTAGAAGTCTGTGACTATACAAATAGAATGTTTAAAGGGTCTCCACAGCTGTAAACTGTAACTAAATCTCCTGGTTGTCTAATTCTTCACACGTACTAGTTCTCCCTTCAAGAACAGAAAGTCTAGCTCTGAGGGAGTAAAATTAACTCTGGATGCTTTTCTTCAGAAGGTAGATGTGGAGATCTAGGTAGAAGAAAGACACTTCTAGGTAGAAGAAAGACACTTTCTATGGCTAGTTGCAAAGAGAGTAAAAGAGAGCACAGCAGTATGGGTGGGTCTAGATTTGGAAGACAAACAAATGTGCCATCTATGATGTCTCTGGACTGTGCTCTTTACTCTTGGTACGTTCTCCATTTCCTGCATCCCCAAAGAACTGTCTGAGTTTCTCTCACCACCACCATCACTTCCCACTTTGTATTATAGTTGATATGCATTCTTCTTTTTCATCAGTCAGAGTTTAAATTCAGTAGTGTATGAATCATTTCTCTAATAAATCATATGCACAAGAATCCTAGCATCATCTGCTACTAGAGAACTCAACTTTACACTGTAACCACTCAGCATTTAATGGGTGGCTGTTTCTTCATGTCCCTCCTCCATTCCCAAGTTAGGGCAGACGCAGCAAATGAAAATGCACAGGGAAACTTAAATTTCAGATGAGCAATGGATGATTTGTTAACAGTTCCCTTGCTTCCTTTACATTATTTAGAGCACACACACACACACACACATCACACACTACATATGATGCTTCATTTAACAGTAGATGGTGCCACTAACATATGCCATATAGCCTCTTCCTGTTGGCCATAAGCACCTAGTTTTATGGAACATCTAGTGTTGCAAATGCATATTTTTTTGCATTTGCATGAGACTGTATGTCTAGCCTTAAGTGACACCAGACACATGAATATATTTTCAATCACTTGAAATTTAGATTTAACTAGAAGTTCTAGATCTATCATTATTGTGGACTTTTGGTAGTTGTACTTCTGTCTTCCCAGAGATAACTTAAAAGAGAGGCCAGAGAGATGGCAAAGCAGGTAAAGGTATTTGACACTAACACTGACAACCTGAGTTTACTCCCTAGGTCCCATAAAGTAGGAGAGAACACAGTCCTGAAAGTTGTTCTCTGACCAGGGCACAGGCAGCACCCCACTCTCACACACACATACACACATAAATAATTGTAAAAATGTTTTAAACAAATGAGGAGAAGAAAATAAATTCTATACCAAAAAGTAAAATTTAATGTGTGAACAAAGTAATGTAAGTGCATACCAATGTTCTGTAACATCTGTCAGTTAAAGGAGTTATGACAAGTCGGGGTGAGTTGCCAAGATACTCATAAGCATATTTTACGTTGCAGTTAATGATTCGAACTCGAGCATTCTCAGATTCCCAGTAATACCGAAGTTGAGCGAGCCACTGGAAGTCTGTATCATGTGAGACACCTAGAAAGAATGAAATAAAATTACTAAGTGAATATGATTTGAAAAGTAATATTTTATTATCACAGCAAATAATAAAATAATTCATGTTTTCAAATTAAAGAAAAGATCATTCACCAGGTGATGGTGGTGCTTGCCTTTAATCCCAGCAATCAGAGGCATCAGGGGCAGGCAGATCCTGTGAGTTTGAGGCCAGCCTAGTCTACATAGCTAGTTCCAGAACAGCCAGGGCCACACAGAGAAAGCCTGTCTCAAAAAACAAACAAAAAGAAAGAAAACAAAAGATTATTCAAAAAGAAATCCTGTTAAGAAAAACCTCATGTCTTGGTTTCTTAGACACCATCCATACTTTACATTTTATATTAAAGAGACAGTCACCTACCCATTTCAATCATGTCCATGACGACATCTCTAGCGTGGACATCAATCGTAACCAAAGCCCCCAGTGTGATCCTGGTCTGCTTAGACAACTTCCCTCTCACCAGCTCCACAATGTCATTTAGTTGATACTGAAGTTCCTTGTAGTATTTCTTTAATCCCTACAAAATAGCAGCAGTTTAATTGACGTTATACACACACACACACTCACACACACACACACACACACACACACATGTATGGCTACGCATACACTTACTTATTTATGGAATAACTTTGACTTCATAATCTATTTCAAAATATAAGTGAGTTACAGAGTGAGTCTGTCTAAGCCTAGTAAAAATAACAAGCTTTCAAAAATGTTAATGCTGCATATAGAAATGACAAAGAACAGACAAGAAAACTAAAATATGAAACAAGAAAAAGAATGCTGCAGTTTAAAATCAAATGATGCTTTACCTCTGTTCCACCACTTATGACTTCCTGTGTCTCAGAAGTCCAGAACATTTGAGACACACAAAGAACAACCTGGCCAGGCCACTCTCTGACCCAGTCTTTTCTTGCAGATTCTGGATAAGCCTGAATAATTAAAATAAATTCCTATGTTTAAAAGGTTACAAGAGAAAAGAGAGCTGTGAACGTCTAACATTTTTAAAATTCTTTTGCTGGGTTAGTTGTCAAGTTTTTGACGAACAATACAAATTATTTCTATTATAAGGAAAATATAAAGATTTCATCAAACCATTTGAAAAGCCATACATAAGGAGGGTGAAGGTTATGAAATGGGTTTATGCTTAAGTATAGTTTATGAATGTGCAAAGGCTTACAAACAAGTTAAATATAATATATATTGATGTCGAATTTTAATTGAAAAGGAAACTTGCTGGCTAATGTTGTCAACTTGGCAAAATCTAGAGTCACTGGGGAGACAGGCCTCTGGCATGACTATGGGGTATAACTTGATTAGGTTGATTCAAGAAGACTGGTCCTAACTGCGGGTGGGACTATTCACTGGTCAGACGACTCTGGTATGTATAAAATAAAGCAAGCAAGCTAATCACTAGCAAGCACTCATGGCTTTCTCCTTTCTGGCTTTGGCTGTACTGTGGCCAGCTGCTTTTGGCTCCTGCTGTCTTGACTCCCCTGACACAATGGACTGTACCTTGAATTGTGAGCTAAAATAAACACCTCCTTCCTTGAGTTGCTTAGATGAGGTTATTTTATCATAGCAACATAGCAACTAAGACAGAGACCATATAACATATTGAAAAACTGGGCTAGTAGTTAGAATGTTTATGTCACTTATATAACTTTTCTAGAAACTTATATAACCAGGCTATATGATTACACTTATTAAATTATATACACCTTAACAATATGTACATTTGAATTTGAAATGTGCTTCTTTCTACTCCTAATACTTTCCTGTTTCAAAGCTTTAAATGTATTTTGGAAGGAAGACTTAATAGTTTAAAAGTACCTTGCCTTGATAACAAATGGTAACAGCAAATACAAATTATAAATTAAAAAACTTTATAGAATGAATTTTCAAATTGATGCTAATGGAAATTATTCTTTTAAAATAACTCATTAAATATAAGAATATAGATATGTTATTTATAAAATATTTCTTATTGAAGTACTTATAGCTACATTCAAATAACAGAGTAACTTAAGTGCTAAGGAAAAGTAGTGACATGTGGCAGGTACATTTTCTATGCCAGTGAAGGTATTAATTACATCATGGACAAAGTTGATGCTTTCCTGTGTGTTTTTAGTTTGTTTGGAATCATAGAGAAAGGAGAAAAATGAGATCAAGTTGCAAAAACAATGATGCTGCAGAAAAGCCATCTCAAGAAAATGAACGCTGGGCTAGAGAGGTTACTCAGTGATGAAACATGTGTAACATTCTCCCAGAGGACCATCTCCCAGAAGACCAGAGTCCAGTTCCCAGCACCCGTGTCTGGCTGCTCCCAACTGGCAGTAACTCCAGTTCCAGAGGGATGTGATGTCTCTGGCCTCCATGGGTACTTGCAGTGATGTGCACATACTCTCAAAGAGAGGCACATAAATACTATGCATAATTAAAACAATAATTTTGAAAGAGAAGCTTCATAGGGCCCTTTAAGAGAAGGCTGTCTCACTCATGCAGTGACTTCCTGGAAATCGGCTGCAAGGGCTTTTCAAACTACTCCCACTGCACAGCTGCTCCTTTGTGGTGTTAAAGGCAGAACAAGGTAACACACACATTTCAAGATTGGAATATTTTGGTTAGCATTAAGTGAGGTACATAAAAGTATCCAGGTGCTATATTTCCTTCAATTTATAATGTACTCATGTACGTTCAACTCGTTAGAGGTTTAAAGTAGTTAAGTCTCAAAAGCAACAAATGAACTAGATAATTTACTTAGTACCATGTTTGAGAGGGTCTGACCTATAGATCAGCAAATATTAAAGCACATGGCTGTTTGCCTTCTAGAAATATGTAAGTAGCACTGCAGTGTTCTGTTTGTTGTTGTTGTTTTTTTAAGATTTGATTTACTTATTTATTGTGGGTGTGGGGATACATGCCAAAGTGCAGGTGTGACAATCAATAGATAACACATGAGAGTCAGCTCCCCGTTCCCATCACATGGATTTTAGGGATGCAACTCAGACTGTCAGGCTTGGCAGCAAGAACCTTTACCTGGTTAGCCATTTCTATGGGTTTGTTGTTTGTTTGTTTGCTTGTTTTGTTGTTGTGAGATAGAGTTACTTTGTAGCTCAAGCTGGAACTGAAACTGTGTAACCCATGTTGGCCTCAAACTCTGGGCAGTACACCTTCCCCATCTTCTCCAGTGCTGACATTGTAGCTGTGAGCTACTGTATCTGGTCTGCGGAGAGCTTTTGAGGCCGCTTGGCAGGAATCTGACATTGGCCAAGGACAAGGAAATGGGCTTTAGGCAGGAATCTAACACTGGGCCATGACAAGGAAGTAATTTCAGTCAGGAATCTAAATCTTAGGCTAGAACAAAAAAAGCAGGCTTCAAGCATGAATATGACTGTGCGCTAGGACAGGGAAGTAGGCTCAGATATTTTGGTCATCCTGATAAGCCCTTAGAAAGTGATTATGGGAGTGATCACGGGACTTTGTTTATTGTCTTGCTTGCTCCTTGACTATTTGCATCTATTGTATTGCTAGTTCCTCAACCAGAACTAACCTTCATATTTGCATGTAATTAAAATGGTATAAAAGCAAATTGGGGAAAAGTAAACCCGCCTTCAGCCTCAGAACTGGCTGGGGTCCTGCTACAATGTTGTCTAATCGTCTTTTTTCTTTTTAATCCTCGCTTCTGCACTGGAGAACCTGTTGACTGACTGAGCTGGCTTGGTCTCTGGTACATTTCAGTTTTGACATTTATAAAACAAAATTCTGATCTTTGACTAGCCGTCACAGACCTACTTCTCTTCTCAGCATTCCTTTAGAGTAAATCTCACCTATATGTTCATGTCAAAAATATTAAAGTAATTCTTGAGACCTTCTCCCTTCTCCCCCTTTTACTGTACAATCAGTTTAAGGCCTGTCAAAATTGGATACAAATATATTTCTCTAATAGTGTCTAATTTCCTCCATTTCTCCACCACTTGTCCAGTGTCAGCCTGTACATCTATCTTCTAGGCTAATTCAAGGCTCTCTTAATTTGTCTTCCTGTTTTGATAGTCTACTAATTCATTCTTTATATCGTAGTCCTAATGGTATAAAAATATAAACCAGATTATGACTTTACCCTGATTAAAATACTCTTAACCTTCCTGTGTAAATAAAACAACTCCCTGCACATCTTCCTTTCCACCTTCTGTGTTCTTCATTCTCTGTTATATTCACTCTACTGCAGGTGCAGAGGTCTTCTCACAGTCCTGCAACCTTTTTGTGCCTCAGTCTTTACACAGGGTACCAATATGCCTGCTCTTTTTTTTCTTTGTATTTTTATTTTTTATTTATTAATCATTTTATTCAAAACATTTCAAATCATATCTCCCTTCCTGGTTTCCCCTCTATTAAACCCCCCTATCCCATCCTCCCTCCCCTTTGCCTCTAAGAGGGTGCTCCCCCACCCACCCACTCCCACCTCACTGCTCTAGCATTCCCCTATGCTGGAGCATCAAGCCTCCACAGGACCAAAGCCCTTCCCGCATTGATACCAGATAAGGCCATCCTCCGCTACATATGCAGCTAGAGCCATGGGTCCCTCCTCTTTATCTAGTTATTTTCTCTTTCTCTTTCATATCTCAGACTCAGTCTAACTTCCTTTGTGAGCCTATCCTTGCATCTTCACCTATTCTAAACAGATATACTTTATTATTCTCTCTGATAGTACATTTTCCTTTGATAACATACCAGTATTGCTGTGTGTGTTATTAAGTCTATTATTCTTACCAATTCTTACTAGTAATGTTAAAAATACAGAGAAAAAATAACATTCACCAAATGAACGAACAAACAGACAAACAACAGCATTTGTAGGATAGAGTATCCCTTTAGTCCTAGGAGACATACCAGTCTGGAGGCAGCAATCACATCATGGATACTTCTGAGCATTAGGTCTTCTACTTGGATGAGCCATTTCTCTACAGCGCCCCTTGCTGCAGATGTGGAGATCAGTGCAATCAGCTCCACTCGCTCTCCCTCTGAGCTATACATGGCTTTAATATCCAGATTAGTCAGGAACTCCAATTTAGCGATGCCCTCAAAGCATTTTTTTAAGTGTGGCTGAACTCTGAGTGGATCTTTGGTCTCTGACAAAATCTCTAGCATTTCATCATTAGATAAAAAGAAAAAGCTAGAAAAGAAATATGGGAATAGAAAAAAAAAAAACCCCTTAGTGGCAACTCATCACACAGCAGAAGACATGTTCAATGATAGCACAGTGGATCGTCTACCATACCGAGGGAAGAAAAGTCGCTTCTTCTCAAGGTATGCATTCAGTCCTTTCATGATTTTCTCCAGAAGGTCATTGCAATTCTGTAGTTTTTCCAATAAGCCTGTTAAAGAAGTAGCAGCAAGCACCTAAAAGACACAGACTCATATAAGACATACTTATGTGCTTGACATCAGCACTAAGGTATAGATGTAAACCATTAACTGTTTTGAAATGTTATGAAATCAGTAGTGAAATATTCCCTCCCCTTACTTTTGAAACAGAGCTCACTATGTAGCTCAGGCTGGCCATGGACTTTTTGCTCTAGCCCCCAAATGCTAGGACTGTACAAACCACATCCAGCTTTGAAATTTCTTTTATAATATAAAAATTACACAATTCACTACATCATAAATATTATAACATAATAAAATGAGTTCCAAATGATGTTATTGTTATCATGTACATTTTTATTATTATTTATTTATTATTTTAGGTTTGTAACTGTGAATTTTAATCTACAGCAGGTTTTGGCAATCTACATCTCACTGGCCAAATCTAACCCTACTAGCTTTTGTATAGTCCTCGAACTAAGAATGTTTTTTATACTTTCAGAAGGTTAAAAAAAATCAAAGGAGGACTAGGGAAATATCTCAGTTGGCAGCATGCTTGCTTAGCATGTATGAGGTGTAGGGTTCTGTTGCCAGCACCATATATACACTGAGTGTGCTGGCCCATGGCTGTAACCCCACGCTTTCACAGGTAGGTGCAGGAGGATCAGAAGTTCAAAGTCATTCTCAGCTACATAGAGAATTTAAAGCAACTTGGGCTAGAGGCCGTGTCTCAAAAAATTAAATTAAATTATAAAAATGAAGGTAATAATGCCATTTCATAACCTAAGTAAAAATGTTGTCAGTGTCTATAAGCAAAGTTTTATTATGGTGGAAACATTCCCATTTGTCATGTGTCAGTTCTGGCTGATTTTCACTAGCTGATGGGAGAAGAAAGGATTAAAAATAGACTGCATGCCTCACAAAGCCTAGAGAAACATATTAACTGGCTCACAAAGCCTAGAGAACCATATTAACTGGCTCACAAAGCCTAGAGAAACATAATAACTGGCTCTTCGCGGAAGATTGCTGACCTCTAATCTATACAAAATCATGTACAATCTCCAAAAGTAAAAAAGGGAAGATTAACTTTCTCGAAACTCATACATTTCTCTAATTAATGCTCAATAATTCTAGTATTTATTTACTTTTTCTCTCAGCATTGGAAAAAGTTATTCATTAAGTCAAATACATTTTAAAAGTAGATGCACAGCTATGGTTTATGCTAAATGTGTGAAAAACACTGGCTTTCAGCATTAGAATCCTGTACAAGGTGCTCTTAATAGGAAAGACACACAGGAACTGAGACCAATTGAGGTCTCAACTGTTTCCCCTGATTAACTCTTCCAAGCAAACACAGGACCTCTTGTGTTGATCACACTTTCTCCATCCTCTGCTATATCTCATTGTTTTACATATCTGTTTACTTTCTGAGGTGGTTGAATATAGTGAGAGTCAATTCAGTTAACTGTTCATCTAAAGTAGTTACACTGTGTGTATGTGTGTGTTGCAATAGTACTTTTATGAAGTGAAAAATAAAATTATTTTGATACTTTCAAACATATTTTTATGACCTTACATTTTATGAACTTTCCAATTTGTATACAATGAGTGAGTTGTGTTTTAATAATCAGGAAAAATGTCAAATGCTTTCTTTAAAAATTCCAGATAAGGTTCACTTGTTATAAGAAAGAAAACAAACTCTTCACCTTTGGATCTTTAGCACAAAACTTCATGATGTCCTTCCAGTGTCTGTCTACTGTCTGGAACTGCCGTCCTTCCTCTGGCATCTGCTGCATGATGTCCTCAGAACAGAAGATGGGCTCTAAGTACAGCCACTGAGCTTGTACTTTCAACCATTCATCAATTGTCTCCTGGATTCGAATCAGACGGTCTTCCCAGGCCTTAAAGAAAAGCATACTATACTAAATTTCAGCTTTCAAAAGGAAAGAAAAGCTATAAATTATAGGGGGAAAGTATTTAGAATTCACTATTGTTTTAATATCAACACAAAACAGGTCACTTATAGGAGCCTCACCTAGGCTTAGAAAAGACATAGGCAGTACAAGGTTTCCCTAAGTCGCTTTGGTAGTGATTGTAAAGCTATTTCATTTCCTCATCTCTCCAGAAATCACTCCAAATCCTCAATGTATATCCTGCTCTACACCAGGGATTATCAACTATGAATGATGCTGTTCTACATACCAGGCAATATTTCAGCGTCTGAAACATCACAATGTCTGAGCTATCACAATGTTAATTATTACAGCTAATTCAGGGAGGATGCTGTTAATATCTCATGGATGGAGGCCAGAGATACTGCAAAATGTGCTTCAATTTTCAGGTCAGTCTCCTCAACAAAGAATTATTCAGCCCAGGACCAGAGAGATGGCTTAGTGGGTAAAAGCACTTCCCGCTAAGACTGATGTTCAGAGTTTGGTGCCTAAAAATGGGGGCCCACACAATGGAAGGAGAGAATGGTTGTCTACAAATTGTCATCTGACCTCAGCACATGCACTGTGACATCCCTGTATGCACACACATACACAAACACACACACAGTAAGAAATAAGTATATAAAGAAAGGAATGTGTATGTATGTGTATATGTATATATAAAACTATTCAGCTCCAAATATTTATAGTGTAAAGTTGAATGATCTTGCTCTAAATCAGCACAGTTTGAAGAAAATTTAGAATAAAGTAAAGTAAGCCTCCTTATCCTCAGAGATTACCTAGAGTTAGTAAGTGAATAGCTTAAGGTCTTGGGTTTGGAGTTTCATCTCTATTTTTTTTAAAAACCATAAAAGAGCTTCTAAATTACTCTTCTTAAACAAGAACTTTCTAACATATGTGTGTGTTATATGTGTGTTCTAACATAATATGTATGTTTCTAACACACACACACACACACACACACACACACACACACACACATATATATGTATTAAACAAAAAAGTCCAGGCTAGCCAGGTTTATAGGAACATATCCAGTGTTACATCCTCCTTGAAAACCGCAATGTTTTCTCCAAATACTGGCAGCCAAGATCGTCCATGAAGCACTGTTAATGCTAGAATTAAGTATTTCATATTATAAAATTGTATCAAAACATCACGGTGTACCAAATAAATATGTAAGGTTGCTACTTGTCAGTTAAAAATACAATTAAAAATTGTATCTGGTTTAAAAAAACCAACTGCTTTTGTTTAAATCTCAATCCTATCACTTAAAAGCTAAGTGAATTTGGGGAAATTGCCCATCCTTAGTTTTCTTATCTATTTAGATAAATAATAATATCGCCTACCATGAAGGTCTGCTGTGGGGATTAAATCAGTTAGTAAATATGAAGTCACTAAACCAGTGACCAATATAGGAAACATCAATCAAAACTGGAATCAACAAGTCAGTGATTTCTCTTTTCCTCAATTTATATAGCCCCCAGTTCAAACTCTTGAGTTGGAGGACAGAGCTTCTGAGTACAAACATCCTGTCAAGTTGGTTCTTTGTTTCAAATAAAATCAAGGAACTAAGTTAAATCAGCCAAGATTACCCAGATCCTCTTCCAGGTAGTGTAGAATACTTTTTTAATGATATGTAGAGGAACTTCTCTCTGTCACAAGCATGATATTTGTTTGTTTGTTTATTCATCTTTTTGTCATGTAGTTCAGGCTGGCCTCTAACTCTCTAGGTAATTTAGGTTAGATTGGAATACATGTTGATTCCCCTGCCTCAGATTCCTGAGTGCTGGGATTACAAGCTTTGCTAGGAGCAGCTAAGTAGTAATCTCTAATTGTGCATGTACAAGAATGTGCCTACCTGGCTACCATTACAGTAGATGACTACATTAGAGACATTTATCTCTTCAGTGTAAATGTCATCACACACATACACACACACACAAAAACACAGACACACACACTGTACCAAATTCCATTACTTTCTTTGCTCAATGTTTTAGGAGTTATCCTCAGCTCTTCCCTTGCTTTATACAGTTTATAACTAACTCTTTCTTAATTTTTTATCTCTTGGTTGAACTTTTTGACTTCGTACTCACTAAGGGGCAAAAACACTGGACTTCATTATACTATGAAGCTATTACCATAATTTGTATTTTTTCCATAGTTACCCATATCAACAATAAAGAGATATCATTTATTTTTTTCTGAAGTGGATAGTAGTTGTAAATTGTGTGGGAGATCTTTAAATCTCCAACCCAAATATGACCAGTCAAAGAAAACAAAAGTCAGTAATTATGAATATATTCTATAAACCTAGATTGGGCAGATACCCCTACACTACTCTGTTCCCCAGTTATGAGACCCTTATAACTTGAGGGTTTTCCAGACCCTGCATCTGTCCTTCTACCTCCTCCTTCCCAGTCGTCCTCTCCTTCGTCGTCTTCCTCCATTGTCTTCCTCCAGTCCTCATAAAAATAGCAATTCATTAATTACCCTCATGCTTGTTGCTCACAAATAGAAAACTGACCCAGAGAATTCTACTATGAGGCTAAAGTGTAATACGCAATCTGTGCTTTCTAAAATTAGAAATTAGCATATTTAAAAATTCTTAAGAATGAAGTTTTTAAATTTCAGTTGCTATAAAGTCTGCTTTCCAGTCTACAGTGTGCATTTAATGTGTGTAAGGTCCTAATTACAGAAAGGAAGGCAAGTGAGGAATGAGGAGAGAAGGAGGGAGAGAGGGAGGGAAGACGTGGGAACAGAGTGAGGCATGGAGGCTCATGCTGCGAGTCAATACTCAACATCTGAGGCAGAACAATCATAGCCAGTTTGAGACGAGTGAGTACAAGGATAGCCCAAAATGCAGAGTGAGTGCATGTCTCAAGAAAAAGAGGAGGAAGAGGAGAAGGAAGGGAAAAGAAGAGAGAATGGGAAAGAAAGGAAGGGAAGAGAAAGAACAGGAAGGAAGGGAAGGGAAGAGAAAGAATGAGAAGCTGTTCCCCTCCTGGCACTATCATTTGTTCAGGATATTTGATCACACTGTGAACCCTGAGATTGCGTTGTTTACTGGAAAAACCTGTTTCTAGTTGTATTGTCTCAACTTTAGCACACACCTTTACTCCCTCTGTCTGGAATACAGGAAACACCCTTAGTAAACACCTTTAATCCCAAACAATAAAGATAAAGTTAGTTTGTAGAAGGAAGCACCCATGTTTGAAAGTGTTGTCTAATTGTGTGGCAAAGTGACAAATGAGAGAAAGATTTGACAGAATAAGGTGTGCCTGACTCTCACAAGAACAGAGAAGGAAGGGAAGCTACTTAAGAGAGAGCAACACAGAGAAAGTGAGGGAACAGTTTTACCAGGAAAGTTTTACAGAGACTGGTTGAAGAGAGAACAAGCTAGACACAGGTAAACACAGAAGGCGCAACAGGATGAGAAGGAGCCAGAAGATTAGAACAGATTACTAGAATTAGCCTGAGGCCAAGCAGAGCAATTCAGTTAGAGGCTTAGAGTAAAGCCAGAGTGAATCAGTTGGTTTGAGAGGAGTTTGAGCCAGAACAGCTAAGTTGAACCAGTCTAACCGGAGATCAGAAAGAGCTAGAAAGGGTGAGCTTATTCAGCAGCAAGTCTCAGAGGCTGAAAACTTTCTAGGCCTAGATTAGATTGTATGGAGGATAGAAGCTTCCAGGACTAGCAGTAAGCCTCAGAAGAATAAAAGTTACACTTATAATCATTGAATAAAAAATCTTATAAAATGTGATTTTCTTCTCAAAAACATTAATCTCTTAAACCTATTGCATGTTAATTTTTTTGTTTATTTTAAATGTTCATATGTGTGGGTGTTTAGCCTTTATATTGTTTACCATGTGCATGCAGTACCATCCAGAGCCAGGAGAGGGCATCCGATCCTTTGAAACTGCAGTTACAGAAGGTTATTAACCATCACAATGTCTCTTCAGCCTCCTATTGCATGTTAATTTCCAAATATGTATTTCTGTATCTCACCACATAAAATACCAAGGATCAGTTACATCACTTGAGTAGACACTTTAAGAGCCATCCAAGGGATGGCTCAGAGATGGCCCAGTGGTTAAGAGTACTGACTGCCCTTCCAGAGGTTGTGAGTTCAATTCCCAGCAACCACATGGTGGCTCACAACCATCTGTAATAAGATCCAATTCCCTTTTCTGGTGTGTCTGAAGAGAGTGACATTGTACTCACATACATAATATAAATAAATAATTTTCTTTTAAAAAAAAAGAGCCATCCAAAAATATTTACGTGAGAACATATATGAACTAAGATATAAACATTTTTATAAATGACCAGGAGCTATCATATTTGACATACCTTGATCTCATTTTCAAATGGTTTGATAAAAGGTGAACCTCTCATTGTCTGAGTTTTTATAATCTGATCATCAAGAATTGCCTGAATCTCATCCACTGAAGAAAGGATACAGACTCCAGTATCACGATACAGACTTATATGAAAAGAAATATCATCCCAAGTTGCTATCATAGCATTCATGGCCCTCTCTAAGGAAAATTCCTGAAAGAGAGAAATGCAAAAAGAACTGGATGATCAAAATGGGAGTGGGGTGGGGGTTGGGGGATAGGATGATGGGAAAAGGAACTTATTTATGTTATTCAATTCCTCTGGGTAACTCAGTAAGCACTGTGTATATACCATAATCTCCATAACTGTCTGTGTCTGTCTGCTTGATATCTGTTATCTATCTATCTATCTATCTATCTATCTATCTATCTATCTATCATTTATCTATCAAAGAGGGGTCTTTTTTCAATAATTTAAAAGTTCTTTTGAAAGGCCATAGGCCTAGGATAAAACCAAACACTACCGTTCTACTGAAGGGATGTAGCGATAAAATGACATTCTGCTATACTCGTAGTCAGCCACCATCACGGAAGCTCCATCCTGCAAACTCAGAACAAACTCCGAGACCCACAACTGGACTATGTGCAGAGAGTGAGAGACCATGGAACACTCAGTCCTAAATGAGTTGTATCCATCAAATCCCTCCTCTCCAGACTCAGGGAATGCTGTGGAAGAGGAAATGGAAAGACAGTAAGAGCCAGAGGGGTAGGAGGACACCAGGAAACAAGGCCTTCCAAACAAAGCAAGACTGATGCACATATGAACTCATAGAGACTATATCAGTGTACAGAAGCCATGCACAGGACTTCACCAATTGCAGTTCCAGTGCTGGGTGGGGAATCCAGAAGCTATCACAAGGGTAATTCACAAAGGAGAAGCTAGCTTTCTCCAATGAACTCTCACTGAGTATATGAACCACTCTTAAGGGCAGGCCCCATGCCCAGAAGCAGATGTCCAGCAAACCTTAGAGTATTTTGCATATTGTATGTTATGGCTTCTAGTTTTACATTTCTATGGGATTCCTGTGTGTGCGAACAATCCAGTTGTTGTGTGTTTCTTGTGCTTTTTCTTTGGCTCTTCTGTTTGTTTTGTCCTATTCTGGTTTGTTTTATTATTATTTTTTAGATGCCTGTTTGATTTCTAATGAAAGAAAGAAAAAAAAAAAAGATGTGACTTGGGACCAGAGGGGGGAGGGGGAAGGAGAGTGTGGGAGGAGAATCCATAATAAGCATATATTGTATGAAAATTTTCTATTTTCAATTAAAAATAGAAAAAAATTCCTAAGGAAAATGAAGGTTTTTTTTTAAAGTTTAGTTACTATAAAAACTGCTAAAATGGACAACAGAATAAAATACTCACTGGATTATCTCTGAAGTGGCCTATTGCAGATAGCCTGTAGCTTGAAGTTTTCAGCATATTTTAAGAACCCTTTCTAAGGCCATACTGGGAATACACACACACACACACACACACACACACACACACACACACAGAGAGAGAGAGAGAGAGAGAGAGAGAGAGAGAGAGAGAGAGAGAGAATGCCACATATCTATCTATCCACCTAGGATTCTTAATGGAATAACCATGCACCAATATTAATATCAACCATCAACTGTATCAGCATGTGGCAGAATTAGGCAAATGTCAAAGGAGCAGTTTCTAGTCCACATTTCAGAGAGGTGAGCACATGTTTATATCATGAAAGGATGGTCTTCAATCATCACCCACTCCCTGTCTCTTCCCATTGCTGTCCTGTACTATATACATCACACCAAGACAAAACTGTGACCATCCGAGAACAAACCCAGCAAGTGCTTTATTTTCTCCACATGTTTACCTTACTTGCACCAGCACTTATAACTTCAAAACTTTCTAAGTATGGTGCAAGGTTTAATTTTAAGACTTTTCTCAGTGTAGTTCCAGAATCTGGAGTCAAGTCATAGCCCACAATTTCTGACATCTGTTTCCAGTGACGAGCTCTCATTCCTGGATTGCACAGGATGGAGACTGTAGGGATATATTCCTAAGGATGAAAACAAACAATAACATCATTTGACTTCTATACAGATGGATTCTATAAATCAAACTTTGATAATAGGAAATTTGAATTTCTTCAAATTACTTGAGTACCATAAAAACATCAGCTAGATTCAGAGGAAAGGAAGAAGGAACAAAAATATTCCAAATTTCATCTGCAATGTTAGGAATGTAAAATAATCAAGAAATTACCAAAGTAAGAATTAATAAGAAAAATTCCATGAACCTTAGTATCACAAAAAAATAAGGTACTTAATAACAAATTTAAGAAATGTGGGGGAACTACATAGTAAAAATTACAAATATAATTTTAAAAGAAATAGAGATCTAAATAACTGGAAAGATGCTAACATACTGGAAGAATAAATCATGTTAAGAACAGAGTAGAGGAGGGATATCAGGAAAGTATAATCAGTACAACAGACATTTTGAAAATGTTACCTAAAAACTCAGTACTATGGGGGCTTTCTAAAATATATACACATACATATATTTAAAGAGTTTATATGTAGTTACTCTATATCAGGGTAACAATGCCCCTGCTAAACACCACAGGTCAACATATAAAAAGCCAGGAATAGGTTACCTCTGTTGGAATAAAGAACCATAGACCCCCCCCCAAATATTACAGGTGTCTTAGTTAGGGTTTTACTGCTGTGAACAGACACCATGACCAAGGCAACTCTTATAAGGATAAGATTTTAACTGGGGCTGGCTTACAGGTTCAGAGGTTCAGTCCATTATCATCAAAGAAGGAGCATGACAGCATCCAGGCAGGCATGGGACAAGAGGAGCTGAGAGTTCTACATCTTCATCCAAAGGCAGACAGAAGAAAACTGGCTTCCATGGAGCTAGAATGAAGGTCTTAAAGCCTACGTCCACAATGACACACTTCCTCCAATGAGACCATACCTCCTAATAGTTCCACTCCCTAGGCCAAGCATTTTCTGATTTATTTATTTATTTATTTATTTATTTATTTATTTATTTGGATATTTTATTTATTTACATTTCAGAAGTCATCCTCTTTCCCCATTTCCCCTCCCTAGAAAAACCTCTATTCCATTCCCCTTCCTCCTTTTTGCTTTTATACCATTTTAATTATATACAAATATTAAGGTCAGTTGTAGGCTGAGGAACTAGCAATATAATAGATGCAAATAGTCAAGGAACAAGCAAGACAGTAAACACAAATAGTCAAAGAACAAGCAAGGCAATAAACAAAGTTCCATGAACATTCTCATGATCACTATTTCTAAGGGCTTATCAGGATGACCGAAATATCTGAGCCTATTTCCCTGTCCTAGCACAAGGTCATTTTCATGTCTTCCTTGTTCTAGCCTAAGATTTAGACTCCTGCCTGAAATTACTTCTTTGTTCTAGCCTAATGTCAGAATCCTGCCTGAAGCTCCCACTTCCTTGTCCTTGGCAAATGTCAAGCAGCCCATTTCCTTGTCCCTGGTCCATGTCAGATTCTTGCCAAAGCAGGCCCAAAAGCTCTCCACCTCTCTCCCTTTTTTATTTCATAAACAAGACTGAGCCTGTCTTAGGTTGTTCTGACTAGAATGTCTTCCTTACCCGTTGTGGAATGTATTATCAAAAGCAATGCACTTCTGTCTTAAGTTGGCAAAGCTCTGTGCAGAATCACCCACAGTGACACACTTCCTCCAATAAGGCCACACTTCCTAATAGTGCCACTCCATGGGTCAAGCATTTTCAAACCATCACAACACATCATTACCATTGCTCTTACTTACCCTCCAGAACCTTATTGTTGAAGATATCACACACTTTAGTTACAGAACATGGAGAAATCAAGCAGATACTAGCCTGGATAAGTCATACCTAATGCTTAATTTTTCTAATGCAGGAAGGTACTACCAGAAGACAAAAGTAATTTAGTCTTATCCAGCTGTGAATCCTGTGAGCTACAACTGTCCTGGTAAGATAAGCCCTCTTGTGCAATAGTAACATTCAAATGTTATGGGAGTAGTCAACCACTTTCTGATTGAACATAATGCCTACTGTACAAGGTAGAAACCATGCTTGGTACCATGATCAAGACCAAAAAGCTGTGGCCAGAGAGGCCCTAG
This sequence comes from Grammomys surdaster, assembly GCF_004785775.1. Lineage (NCBI taxonomy): Eukaryota > Metazoa > Chordata > Mammalia > Rodentia > Muridae > Grammomys > Grammomys surdaster. Next base: position 1,906,140 of record NW_021620795.1, on the reverse strand, counting down.
GCCCTAGGAGGAGACCATACTACTGTTACTCTGCAAAATGGGCAGGGTGTTAAACTGAGTCCTAAGAACTCACTGTTACATCTATAGATTAATGGATCTCTCAAATCTCATCAGAGAAGCTTTTTTTTTTGTAGTAGATGATAATTAACACAGAAACTATAGCTGGACAAGGTGCAGAGAGTAAAGACTACAGTAATCACCCCTAAATGGGATATCACTATCACACCCTATCTTCCCAAGGCTCGAAGGTCATAACAGAGGAGTAGGTGAAAAGATGGCAAGAACTAGAGGCAGTGCATGACCCTAAGGAAACATGGTCTTCTGGACATAACAGGAAGGTAGTTGCATGTATGAACCCATAGTGGCTGTGATAACATGTACAAGACCTGTGCAAGCCCAAGCCAGACAAAATCCCACCAGTGGCTGAGGACAGTGACCATGAAGCCCTGTTTCTAGATTAGGAGCGATTGTTTATAGATAAGTGCTGAGAGAGGGAGAGTCAGTTTTTTTTTTTAAAGGCGTAGCCTCTGGTTGAGCAATCCTGCCATAGTGGATGGGCACACACCCAAGAGCACATGGGCAGCACAAATTGTACACTATGAGGGCACAAAGTTGGATGGGTATGGAAGGAGAGAATAGATCTGGAAGGATCTGGGATGAATGTAATCAAAATACAAGGTATGAGTGTTCTAAAGTGAAGATAACTTGGAGAAGAAAGAGTTTATTTGGCTTACAGGTTATAGACCATCATTGAGGAAAGCCAACACATGAACCTAGAGGCAGGAACTGAAGCAGAGCTCGTGGAAAAACACTGCCTGCTGGCTTGTTCTCCTTGGCTTGTTCAGCTAGTTTTCCTGGATATAGTAGTCTGGACTAGCATTTGTAGTCTCCCTACAAATGCAACCATACAGAAAGTGCTAAAAGGAAAACTACAACCCAAGGAGATTAACTACAGACTAACAGGATGGATGAAAAAAACAGGATCCATCCTGATGCTGCATCCAAGAAATACACTTCAACATCAAGGATAGACATTACCTCAGGGTAAAGGGTTGGAAAAAGATATTCCAAGCTAATAGACCCAAGAAGCAAGCTGGTACAGTCACTTTATTATCTAACAAAATAGACTTCAAAACCAAAACTCATCAAAGAGATGGGGAAGAACCTTACATACTCATCAGAGAAAAAATGCACCAAGAGGACATTTCAATTCTTAATATCCACACCTCAAACACAAAGGTACCCAAGATTGTAAAAGAAACACTAATACAGTTTAAGTCATATATTGATCCTCACACACCCATAGTAGGAGACGTCAATACTCAAGTCTCACCAACAGACTGATCATCCAGACAAAAAGCTAAACAGAGAATTGCTAGAGCTGACTGATAAAAAAAAAGGGGGGGTGGGGAATGGGTGGTGGGGGTCCTAACAGATATTTACAGAACATTTCACACAAACACAAAAAAGGAATTGAAGAAGGTATCTAGAAATGGAAAGATCTCCCATCCTCATGGTTTGATGGGATTAATATAGTAAAAATAGCAATTCTGACAAAAGCAATCTAAAAGTTCAACGGAATCCCACCAAAACTTCAACACAATCCTTCATAGATCCTGGAAGGCCAATTTTCAGCTTCATGATAAGACCCTGCTGCTGAAGACCCAATGCATTTTGGCTGTAGGACATATATCAAGTTGGAACTGACCAGAAAATTTCCCCAGTACTGGCTAGATTTCATAGTGATGGAAAGTATTATGCAAACTGCCGGGGAAGAAAAGACATCAGTGGTGTTACCTAGTGCTGGACCCTACATGCTACGATACCGACCTACCAGGCAAGATGCGTTTACAGGTACAATGGCGACATAAAGGCCGTTGGGATAATCAACCACTTTCTGGTGGGATCTAAGGTGTGCTTCACAAAAGGGAACCAATGCCTGGTACTATAACTGTAGTGACAAGCCCATGGCTCAGGAGGTCTCAGGCCCTAGAGGGAAACATGCTACTGTTGTTCCATTAAATACACAGGTCAAATTGCCTTCCAAATAGCTATGTATAGACTCATAGATTAGTACTGCTCTCATCTAGGCAAAGAAGCTTCTCGCTTTGGTGGGCAGCAGTCAATTCAGAGACTGTCAGAGTGCTAAGAATAAGTACCTATTGAGTGCTTAGAGTCAAATGAAACTTCTATATCACACACCTGCCTTGGGCTCAGGGAACAACATAGAGAGGCGAGTGTTAACAATAGAAGAGCCATGGGAAGGACCCATGGCTCCAGCTGTATATGTAGGGAAGGACGACCTTGTTGGGCATAGGTGGGAGAGGAGATCCTTGGTCCCATGAAGGCTGGACGTTGTGTGTGTGTGGGGGGGGGAGAATTTGAGGGTGGGGAGGTAGGAGTGGGGGTGGGGAGGCACATCCTTATAGAAGCAGGAGGAGGGGGCATGGGATGGGGGTTCCTGGGGCAGGAAGAAATGAGGTAAGGGGATAACATCTGAAATGTAAATAAAATATCCAATGAAAAAAGAAAGCCAGAGGATGTAAAGAAGCCTGTGAAATGCTATCTTCGAGATATGACATAATTGTCATGAATTGCTGTAGCTACATGTTACCTGTTTCAGGCCTACTCAATGTCAAGTGAACAAGATCAGATAACATTCTGGCAGACATCACTAATTGGACTGTTTTGTTGTTGTTGTTGTTGTTTTAAAGGAGAAGACATGAAGGGGTGGGAAAAGGAAGAACAATATGGGCCAGGAGCCAGGAGTAGGAGCTTATACCTGTAATCGCAGCACTGCCATTTTGAGACCAGTCCATGCTACCCAGTGAACAGGCTAAGTGTGTGGGGGGGGTACAGAATGAGCTTGTCTCAGTAAAAAGGGCAAAAGATCTGAAAAGACATTTCTCCAAGGAAGGCATGAAAATGGCCAATAAGTTTGTGAGAAGATATTCAGCCTTCAGGTAGATACAAGTCAAAACCATGAGATTTCACGTCATACTCACTAGAGTGGCCAAAGTCACCAACAATGATCATGGTAAGTGTTAAGTGTGTTATCCAGCAAGCACCAATCTCCATTTTTCTCTCATGTGACCCATGGGAATACTACTAAGCTGACTCCACAATACCAGAGGGACTGTGGGCACAGGTAAAGCACAGAAAATCCAGAGAAGGAGAAGCATATGTTACATAAAAAATAAATGTTATGATCAGTCTTATAGTAACAATTTTAACAATTTATGATATTCAAGGTAAATTAAGCAAAATAAGGCGGGTCATACCACATACTACATGTTATGTAAAGTAAGACAATATATTCACAGTTATATATGTAATAGATGTCTGAAAATACTCGAGAAAGTACCAACACTGACCATCTGAGTAAGAGAGGTGAGAGATGTGAGAGGAGAGCTTGCAGATATTCAGTTTTGGACCATAAATGGTATTAAACACTAAAAGCAATCCTTCAGTAGATTACTCCTTTTTTAATGAGGCACCCCCTTCAATCACTGGAAAGGTATGACACGGATAGGGCAGAACTTCAGTCACATCACAGACCGGTAGCCTGGGCATATTAGCTACACATTTGGCATCTCCACTAGAACCACTGGTGCATTACTGACTTGATAAAAGAAGGACATGACAGCTAGTGTGGTAGTCTGTGCCTGCAATTCTAGCACTGGAGAGGTAGAAGTAGGAGGATCATTAAGTTGAGGACAGCCTGAGCTACTTGAGTTCCCGGCCAGGTTGGGCTGCATGATAAAATGGATGTCATGGGTTCGATTCCAAGATTTACACGGAGGAAGGAGAAAACTCACTCCTGTGTGTTGTTCTCTGACTTCTAGGCACATGTAAGGCATGCATGTGCACGCACAGAAAGATGCACCTGAGGAGCCACAGTTGTCCTCTGGGCTCCACACATGGTGTGACTGAATGCCTGTACGTAAACATGCTCCTCCATACACAAATGCACAGTAAACACATTTACATGTGCATACACATTAATATTTTTGCCTAGAATGAAGGAGGTGGGAATTTGATCCAAAGCTGAGGCAAAAATATTTTAAAGCTGCACTGATGCTGTAGATCTGTTTCCATCTCTCGTCTGTTTTGGGTTTTGTGAGACAAGATCTTACTAGATGGCCCAGACTAGCCTGGAGCTTGTACTCCCTCTACCTCAGCCTCTAGGTGCTAGGATAAAAGGCATGTGCCACCATATCAGTCTCCATATTTTCCTTTTGTTTTAAGTATCAATGTCATTCTCTTGAAACAGCCATCTCAGAGCTACAGGGAGTTCACAACTTACCCTTTAAAGTATAAGAAGGAATCAAATTGAAGCCAATTTGAATAAATCTTCCATTTTGAATAGGGGTCAAGAAAAGTTTAAGTTCCCAAGACCTCCCTGGATGAATGACATCCTGGTTGGCAAATTGAGACATGAATGCTGGGCAAGTGACCTTGTCACAGCTGAACAAACCAACCAATGAGAACAGGATAAGGGTACCACAAGGAAATAGTCCTAGGTGGGAAATGTGACTGAAACTTGACACAGATGCTTGTGGCTTTTGTGATTTGTGTGCTTAAAAGCTCTATAGTATTCTGGCTTGGGGTCACAGTGACCCCATAACAGTGAGGAGAGAGAGACAGAGAGACAGAGAGACAGAGAGAGAGACAGAGAGACAGAGACTCCTTTCACAGAGTCAGTTTAAAAATGCCAAGAAGGAATATGATTAGCCCAGTTTGGGCTATATGATTACCCCAAACCAATTACCACAGCCATACGAGTGATGTATTAGGACTAGCTCATCTTGCAGCAGGTACTCAGAGGAAAAGACTGGTTAGTATTGATTAAACCCTTTTTACACGGAGCTGGACTAATGACATAGACAAAATCTAAGATCAGAGGATGGATTTTATATTTTATATAATACACAACTTAATATTGCGAACAGATGTATAATACTTAAATGCCATTTGAACACATTTGTACCTTAAAAGCCTTTATCTGCTCCATTACTGTTGCACACATAGTAATTGTAGGACTTTCTTTTGGTTCTTCCTCAGGTTTCTCTTCCATCAAAGATCGTTTTCTTGCTGCCTTTCTTCTTTCTTGTAATTCTTTCTTTTGCTTAGTGAGGAAGAACTTCAGAGTCTTAAAAACTTCTCGGGAAAACTCATCTATGTCAGCTTCCATGCTTTCTCCATTAAGGTCCAGAAACCCTCCATCCATCCACCTGAATTTGAAGGAAAAGCCATTTAAAACTCACATTTTTTTTAACTACGCAGAAGGATTAAAAAACTTTTGTGTAGATTCCTCATTTTTTTTCTGTAAGAGAGACAACTGAGGCACATAGGTAGAGCAGATGGAAAAAGAATAGATTCAATAGCATCATTTCAGCGGCAGTACCTGTGCTGAAACATGCATCCAATTACCAATAGGTAATAACACTATCTGAATAAATACAAACTTGACCCCACATATCTAACTTTGTGTGTTAGTAAACCAACTACATAAAATGCAAACTGACTAAGAACACTGCTTATATCATTTGCTTAATTTTTTTATTACGTTACCAAAAATTACCGTTTTTCTGTTCGCTGCCACTTCAGAACAAAATTAAAAAACTTGTGGTAGGGCTCAATGGTGACTTTTAATTTTTCCAGTTCAGGATACTTTGTCAATTCCCACTTGAAAAGTTCCTCTTCTTTATTAATAAACTGAACAGCTTCTTCCGATTCCTGAATACGCTTCTGTAGTTGTCTTACATCTGCCACGTACTAAAAACAAACAAATGTTCATTCTAGAAATATCTAGATGATATTATAACAAGATTGCACAATACTGCATCAGGTATGTTCTTTTATTTATACAGTGACTTTAAGTATTAGCTTCACAACATCACTATGATGAGGAATAAGATATTGTTATGTGCACTATATAATAATAAACTAAGTCACACAGTATCAGGCTTAAGAATCAAATAAACCTTTGTTTGACAAGGTAAATTCATGCTCGTTTATTTTGAAACCAGTGTTAATCTGTCTTGTATTAACCTATAGCTGGTTAATACAAGTCACAGTCACAGCCCTACATGTATCTAACCTGTTGCATTCGGTCCAGTTCTGCAAACTCTGTGAACTCGTCCATGCGACGTGATTCTTTTTCTATTTCCAAAATCAGTTTCTCTCTCTTGGCTATTAGTTCATTTTCTTTTGCATGTTTAGAATTCTCAATGAGCTTTTTAAAAAGATAATTTAATGATGTTAACTAATATAGTAGAAAGAAAAGAATTTTCAAAGAAAAACACAAATGTTTATAGTAATTTAAAGAAAAATGGAAACAGAATCATTGTCTGTAATGACTGATGTAAAAATGCAAAGAGTAAATCACAGAGAAAATTTTCCAAGAGCTTTCAAAGCACAAAATTATTAATATAGTTTGACTGTTTAATATATTCAGCATAATATTAAAAGCTAACATTTTTTTAGTATACACATACTATATATCAAGAGCTGTTAAGTGCCCTTTCTATGTTATTATTTTCTCTTCAAAGAAAAAGAGATATATGGAAGTTGAGAGGGATATCAAAGTTATAAGATCATAAAAGAAAAAAAATCTTGTCTATCTCATGCTTTTCGTTATTATTCTATTTTTGTCTCCCAATTCAGGATAAAGAAACTGATTACGTTTTAGGATTTTAAACTATATTCAATCTGATATAAAATCCTAAGTCTGCAACTTCCAATCTCTGTGAATTTGAACAAGTGAATCAACTTCTCTCTGAGTTTCATTTTAATCATCTATAAAATGAAGCAAATAGAAGCAGGTGGGATTTTATGAATATTTAATAATTTAATAAATAGAAACCACTTACTTCAGTACTTACTATTAATTTTCATAATGGTTTTGACCTCTTTGTTTTATCTTATATTTACTAAAGCTGGTAAGTTAAGCCTAGAAGCATGTTCTAAGCTGGCAAGACCATAACAGGTAAAAGACAGACACATCTACGCACATGAAGTTCTTGAAGTCAGTGGCAAGTTGGTATGGAAATAAAACATTCACACTGCACTTAAAATGCCAGAATGTGGAGCGTGAGATGGCTCAGCCAGTAAAGGTGCCTGCCGCTAAGACTAATAGCCTGAGTTCAATACCCAGGCCCTACAGGTAGAAGTAGAATCAACTCCTGAAAATTGTCCTTTTTTCTTCACATGCATGCCATAGTACACACACACACACACACACACACACACACACACACACACAGAGAGAGAGAGAGAGACAGAAACAGAGACAGAGAGACAGAGGCAGAGAGAGAGAGACAGAGGGAGAGAGAATGGAAAAAGGGAGGAGGGGAAATGATAGTAAATATGTCAGAACATGAATTATACACTTAAAAATATACTTACTTCATCATTCTCATCAAAGACAGGGGAGATTTTAGTAGGCCACAAGAGGACAGTTGAATTTAAATTTAAGTCTTCTTGAGACATTAGAAAAGCATCTAAAAAGTAACTCATTTGGCGTTTAGATTCCTACAAAAGAAACTCTAGATATATATATCATATAAAAAAGAATAGAGCCAACAATTTTTAATGTTCTTTCAAATTTAATATTTTATGCACTGTCCAACTCACATGGATATTTCAACAGCCTATTTCATATGTTTATTTGGCTTCAAGCCATATATCTATATACCTTAATGTAAGTTTTTAAGCACTTTAAATGTGTTAGTGGCACATGCCGGTAGGATTTGCTGGAGGAGGCAGAGGCAGGAGGACCACTAGGTTGAGGCCAGCCTGGGCTAGATGTTCTTAGCAGGGCATGATGGAGCATGTCTTTAACTCCAGCTCTCAGAGAGTAGAGGCAGAGGCAGGTAGATCTCTGTAAGTTTGAAGCCAGTCTAGTCTGTAAGTGAGTTCCAGGACAGCCAGGGATACACAGAGAAACTCTGCCTCAGAAGCAAAACACAAAACAACAACAGCAAACCCCAAAACAAAAACAAAACAAACAAAGATGGCTTAGTGTGCAATACACTTGTACACAAGACCTGAGTTTCACTCTTCAACACTAAACAGTAAACAGGTGTAGTGGTGTGTGCCTGTGATGCCCGAGTGTTGAAGGTGGACACAGGACAAGCTGAGGGATTAATTAACTGGAGAGACTAGCTGAGCAAGTGAACTCCAGATTCAGTGATAAACCCTACTAAACAAACAAAAGAGCAGGAGAGTGAGAGAGGAAGACACCCGATGCTGACTTCCGGCCTCCACACATAAAGACCATGTGCACCTCCCCCACAAACACACTTCCAGTTGCCAAGTGTTTTCTCACTTATTGTTGACTTAATATAAAGGTAACTTCTTTGACTCTTTGTATATGATTTTAAAGGGTAATCAAATGTTTGGCAATCTTTGAAACTTTTTATTTTAAAATATCTTAAATTATCTTTGTTATTATGATTCAGTTTTTAATTTTTGATGATACTTTTATCATCGTTTTTCTTATTCTACATCTCTAGTAATATTATCATCTTTTTGACTATTTAGCATAACAACAGTAGCCCAGAAAGCTCTGTGGTATGAAGGTCAAAGGAAAAAACACTTTGTACTGTAAATGTATCTAACTGGAGAGGCAGAATATTTTAATCCCTATGAACCTCACTGAATCACATGTTATACTGCAGTGCTATAACACTTAAAAAAAAAGTTGGGGATGGCAAGATGGTCTAGTAGGAAAAGCACGCCAACCTAAGTTAGATCCCTGGGAACCACACAGAGAGTGAGAACTGACCGACTCCCTCAGGCTGTTCTCTGACCTCCATACACAGGTCCTACCATGTGTACATTCCCACAGGGATCCATTAACCCATTCATTTATATGTAATTTTTAAAAAGTTGGGTCTAGTGGTTCTGATGTTCAAAAAGGAAGATGGTAAGTTCAAGGCATGCCTAGGCTATACTGTACAATTACCAAGACTCTCAGTCTCCTCCCTCTCCCTCTCCCTCTCCCCTCTCCTTCACACATATCTGAGAGAAATGAATGAATGTAGTCTCCAGGATCAATGCAGAGAAATGTTTTCTGCTGCATACTCATTAATAACAACAAATAATAATATTCAAATTTAAAAATGCTTTTGCGTGTGCAGGTAGAGGTACGTTTGTGTCTGTGTGTTATGGAGGCCAGAGGTCAATCTCTGGTATCACTCCTTAGGATCTACCTATATTATTTATTGATTGACTTTGGTTTTGTAAGACAAAACCAAAGCTCTCTCTGTAGCTCTGAAGGGACTGAGGTAGCAGAATAAACTCCATTTTGTTCTTAAGTCTCCATTCTAAGTTAACTTGTCTTTAGAGAGGCATGGCCCCCATCCTCCAGGTCTGAGAAAAGTCACAGTATGTCCCTGGCAGTTGCAATATAGACACAGCAGCTGCAGCTAGCGGATAGCAACAGAGTAGGCTAAGTAAACATAAGTCTTCCCGGGTCAGGATGCTCCTTTTTGATGTAGGCTCCCTGCTTGTGGTTTAACTGGGTGCTGTAAACCACTTAGCTTAAAGACCAACATTCCTTTACCCTCTCATGTAAAGCCAAAGCTTGGAAACCCCCAACCCCTTGCAGTTTTTTCCTTTATAAACCCCCTTCCCCTAGTCCTAGGGGTGGCTCTCCTATCCTGTTCCATCATCAGGAAGGCTTGTGGCCCAGGCTCATGAGCTTGAATAAAGACTCTCGTGTGCTTGCACCAGAGTTGTGGTTCCTGGCGGTCTCTTTGGGGTTTTTGCAATCTGGATGCAACAGCTCTGGCTGTCCTGGAAAATCACTATATAGACATGGCTGGCATTGAATTCACATAAATGCTCCTGCCTCTACCTCTAGAGTGCCCAGCTGCCCACCTTATTGTTTTCATAGAGTGTATCCCTGGCCTGGGGTTCCGTGATGAAAATAGATTAGCTTTGCAGCAAGCTCAGGATCCTCTGTTTCAGGCTCCCCTGCCCTAGCATTATAAGCATGCAACACCAGGCCCAGCTTTTTATGTGGATGCTGGCGATCAAGCTCAGGTCCTTGTGCTTGTGCAGGAAATTTAGAAACTAAATTATTGAACACTGATATGATATCAGAAAAGGACTACACTGAAAGGAAAGTAAGACGAAAAAGGTGACGTTAACTGATATTAACACTGGTAATGTGCAAAAGCATACAAACAAGATGACTCCTCTTCAATAAATATCAAAGTCAGGCCAACTATATGTATTAGAAACACACACTTAGTTGGCAAAGCTATAAAGGAGAGTAGGAAAGTGATAATCAAAACGAGGACAGTGTTCACACACTGACAGGACGGGCTGTGATGATGGGCATCTGTGGTGTTGCTTCTATTCTTTCCCTGGGTAGGAATTACTCATTTTAAAAACATCCTAAAGTGGGGGAGATATCCGGGGGGGTCTCCACCCTCTCGGAAGAGAAGGGAGGGGGAGGGGGAAGTACTGTGGGAAGGGGTGACTGGGAGGGGGCAGTGAGCAGGATGTAAAGTGAATAAGTAAAAATAAATAGAAACAGGGTGAAATGGGTACAGAACCTTGTTGAGGTTTTAAGACTACTACTGGATGTAGAGAGGCAAAAACGTTTTCTTAGTGTTAAGAATATGCACATAATTGGTGAAAATCAAGAACAGCAAACACACCACTTCAGAGAAAATCACACAGAAGACTACATGGGAGGAGACGAAAGAGAGCAGTGATGTGACTAGAACAACAGATGGAACCTTCTGAGTTGGTCTGCTTTTTGACCTTGACCTGGGTATGTCAATACTCCTAACTCACCTCACGCTGGTTTCTAAGTTTTTGGTTTTTGGTTTGTTTGTTTTACCTGGATCCTTAGAGCCAAGTCATGAATTCCTATGGTTCGAGCTCTTTCTACGTAAGCGATTAGTTCCATCATTTCTTCTGTTGTCTCAGGAACTCGTAGAGCATGCTCTTTAATTGCTTCAAATTCACTGCAAATACTGACAGAACATTCAGACTTACTATACTTATGGCAAGTAATCTGTAGCAGATTTAACAAATATGTGCTATTGTTGCTATAAAATAGAAATCTCTATGTTAAAAACAACTGGCTGGTTTATTAAAATATCATATAATATTTAAGCTTAGCTTGTCTGAGGTCACCATAGATCACATCAATAAAAACAAAGCTAATATTTTCAAATGAAAATCTGGCATGATTTTTTTTCTGGTGATCTTAAACTCTCCTCAAGATTGAGATAAGCAACGTAGCAGATCTTAAATGTAACAGTCCTGATATAATCCTGCCTCAGCTGCTACAAGAGTGCTGTTTGGTTTTGTCAGTTTGACGCAAACTGGGGTCTAATGAGAGGAGGAGACCTCAACAAACAAAGGACTTGCTTCCATCAGACTGGCCTGGGGTGTGTTGATTGATGTGGGAGAGCCCAACCCACTGTGGATGGTGCCATCCCTGGGCCGATGGTCCTGAGCAAGGCAAGAGGAACAAGCCAACCACTTAGGCAGCCATTTTGTGTTTCTTTACTTCCTGGCTCAAGGTTCCTGCCTTGAGTTCATGTCCTGACTTCCTTCAATGATGGAATATGATCTGTAAGCCAAATAAACCCTTTTCTCCCCAAAGTTGTTTTGGCCCTGGTATTTATTACAGCAATGGAAGGTTACTAATTTTGTGAATTTAGGCAACCTTCAATATCCAGTTTCTGTATTTATAAAACGAAGCTATTAACGCATCCTGATGGAATATGTGATACAAGAATGAAAATATGTATGAATGAATAAAGGTATGAATGAATGAATGAATGAATGAATGAATGAATGTAGCACAGTTAAATAGAACCTGTGAAATGGAACAGTGTAGCAAATAAGGAGATCAAATCCTTGTTTAAATATTTTAAACTCTATGATACCTTAGAATATCCTATGTAGAGAAGTATGAATCTAGGTATCCTGTGTCATTATTTAACAAAGCTGTATTTTTCAGATTTGCCTTCCTATGCCTTAAAATGTTTGTATTGTTAAGCCACCACTAGAAATATCAAAAAAAATCCAGCTAGGCTGGAAAACATCCATGTATATTTTTAATCTTCTGTTTTTAAACAAGAGTAATTTTGATGAACTGTTTTTTGGCCCTGTTATTCTGAATACAGTAATTAATTTTACTTACGCTTCATTTTCTTTTCTATGTTTTGAAGCTATGTCATTTAATAAAATGTTTGCAAAGGCTCTTGCTTTATTCGTCAAGCCTATCTTCAAGTCTTCACAGTCCAAACGAACCATAGGATAATGAGCCCACTGAGGCAAAAGCATTATTTCTGAAGCAAGATTGAAAAATTTTTCTATAAACTTTAAAGAAGAGTGTTTAAAAAAAAGTTAGAATTTTATAATTAGTGATTTTATAGAACTATATTATAATGAAATTCTTAATTGTGTAATATATTATACTTGCTAAATGACTCTTATTTCTTTTGATATACAAACCTGTTTTCTCTTGGTGTCAAGACTAAACCCAGAGCCTGAAGATTCTGGCCATGTGAGCTTCATAGCCAGTGCCCAAACATTCTCACTCTTTTTATGGTGAAATTCAATCTACTAGTAAATACCAAGTGTGCTATAGCCTAAAATCTGCATATTTTGCAATATTTCCTCAATTAAAAAAATATGCCCAGAGTTACATCATTCCTGTTTAGAAACAAACCTATATTATACAACAATGTTTATAGCTGCATATGTTTGGTTTTGGCATTATTGAATATCTCTCTGAAGGTTCTAATTCAATCTTTAGGAAAAGAAATATAAGAAACCTTTTGTGTATGCTAAAAGCCAGAGGGACAGAAATATTATGTCCTATCACGACCAAAGATTAGAGATTTTGGAATTTATGTTAACTTCTTAATACTTAAACTCTAGGATGATTTTCAAAAATGAAACAAAGTAATATAAAACATTGACAACACATGTTACATTTTGTGCAAGTGGAACAGGCTTGCAAACTCTGAGCAATCTTCGACTTAAAGTCACAGCCCACCTTAATGCTTCCCTCACCTTTCCTGCTCGTTATCCGTACGTACTTCACCCACAGCCAAACAGCTGCTCCTTTTTTCATTTGTGAGAGATTTTTGTTTGTTTTTATCTCAAAGTTATCCTATTATTCTACAGCTTACAGTATTTAATGAATCGAGTTTAACCTTTTCGTTGTGAGATGGTTCAGAGGGCAGTAACTCATTTAATGAACACCTGCTTTGTTCATAGAAAAATAACAGCCAAAAAGTAAATTGTGCTGACGTTAACGGGGAACAGTGAGCACTGACGAATTTAACAATGAAGGGAAAACCACAAGACAAGCCATCACTTTAGTGCATCTCATGTTAACTTGTCATGAGACAAAATTACACAATGCTAGGTTTACAAAATACAAAGATGCTAGGAGGCGGGGATGAAAAGCCCTATATGACACAATCTCCCTATACTCTACTATACTCATAAACATATTCAAGAAAATAGAGGAAATAGAAGGAAAAATGAAACTCATCAAAAAAGCCTGGAACACAGAATCTGAAATGAGAATGACACTTTACTGTCAGAGAGGAGCACAAAGAGCAAAACAAAACCAGAAAACCAGCTATCATACAGCTATCATAAGACCGCACCTATCAGTAATTAATCAATGTGTTAGGTTCTACAACCTAAAGACAAAGTGACTGATAGGCTGAAGAGACGACTCAATGGTTAAACTGCTTGTTGTGCAGCATGAGGACCTAAGCTTGATCCTTAGCACTCAGGTGAGGCTGGGTATAATAGCGTGCTCATAGTCCCCCTTTCTTCTCATAGCAATAGCATAAGTCATATGAACAGACCACACAGCAAAGCCCAACTAACTTTGAAAACTTGGAATCCTATAGAATATGAAATGAGACTAGAAATCCATAAAGAATTCTATGGAAACTATACAAATACATGGAAATTAAACAACTTATTTTTAAATAACAAGTGGATCAATCAATCAATCAATAAGGAAACTTAAACTTTCTTTTTCTTCTACGTCAGTGAGATTGCTCAGTGGGTAAAGGCACTTGCCACCAAACCTGATGGCCTGAGTTTGGTCCCCACATGGTAGAGATAGAACTGACTCCTATGGGTTTTCTCACTCCACAGAAATGCTACAGTAATGTACACACACACACACATACACACACACACACATGTAAAAAGAATATTCCTTCTTTCTTCCTTCCCTCTTTCTTTTTTTGTTTGGTTGTTGTTGTTGTTGTTGTTGCAGTTGTTTAATACTGGGCTTGTTGCATGGCAGTCTACCATCAAGCGACATTTATGCTTTCTATTTTGAGGTCTCACATGAGTAAGCATGACACGGAACGTTAGAATGAAGAGCAAGATCCTGTGGTCATCTCAGTGTCTGCATGAGCAGACTTGACAAGGCTGGGCAAAGTGTGGCATGCCTGTCCTCTGTTGCCAACAAGAAAGAAATACTAGGTGGGCTTTTAAAACGTGTTTTCTTTTGTATTTGCATCATTGTGCTTCCCTACATGACTTTCTCATACCTTACCCCATGTTACTTCCCTGTCCTTTTTTCCATTTATTACTTTTGTTTGGGATGGGAAGGGGAAAAAAATACAGGCAAGAGAAAGACCTAAGAACAGGTAACTTTTTAAAAAAAAAATTCCTAAATAAAAAGTATTGTCAAATAATGAATGACTAAAGAACTCAATTCAAATGATGAAAAATTCGTCAGTGTGGATTAGAAATTCAGGTAAGAGAAAAATATTCCAAAAAATTAGAAACCATGGAAATTAAGAACTCACTAAAATAATTTAAGAAATTTGGTGGAAAGAATGATCCCATGCTGTGGACTATATCAAATAGACATATGGTTTCTGTAGTTTGTCTTGTTTTTATTCCTAATTGTATTACATTTTGATTTGTTAACATATAAGAAACTATTTCAGTCTTTTTAAAACTTCCTTTAGCTTTTGAGATTATAATTACATCATTTCCCCACAAACCCTTATTTGTTCTGTTTCAAATTGATGGCCTCTTTTTTAAAAATTAATTATTGTATGTTTCTTCTCTATTCTCTTCTATATCCATACAAACATCTACTTCAGATCTGAGCTCAGCTGGGGATGGTACTGTGTTCCTGTATTTCTTGCATTTGAGAGGTAGGGACAAGAGAATCAGGCATATAACACAGGCCAGCCTGGGCTACATACTAAGTTTCAGATCAGCTTGAAGTTTAATTTTACTGACTCCTCTAACCTCCATATGTCACAGTACATGCACACATACTCAAATAAATAAATAAATAAATAAATAAATAAATAAATTCTATCTTAAAATGTTTAAATAAAATTTTATTAACTCAGTACATGACTGAATTAATAATTAAAATAGTTATAAGGTAAATCAACTAACATGATGTTTTGGATAAGAAATTCTATTTACATTATTTGAAGCATTTATTCTTAGAGCAGAAATATCCTAATTAAATAAAATTCATTATACATAAACAGAATTATCCTTCAGAGAACTATCCTATCCAAGTTAGCATGTCTATTCACATTGTGATTGCCCAAGTCTTGTTTCTGTAGCTATTTCTAGGAGAGACAGTCTCACAGCATGGTGTATGGCATTGTGGCTCCTACATACTAATGGCTGAAAGAGGGAGAACTAGAACTGTGACCCCCCCCAATTGACTATCCAAGATAAAGTGCTCAATCCTGGAACCACATACATACAAACAACAAAAAGAAGACAGTGGAGTGGGGGTGGGGCTTGGGGGACAGTGGAGGGGGCTGGAAAGAGGAAAAGAAAGGGGAGAGTGATGTAATTATATTTTAATTAAAATGCATTAAAAAACAGTTGTCTATAATGGTTTCAGTTGGTCCAAGTGCAGAGAAAAATTGTGAGATGCCCAGCCTCAGTGGATACATTTATAACAATCCCTGCATCTGAGGCTCAGGGAATATTGTGAGAGAGAGGCGGGAAGACTGCAGAGCCAGAGGATCAGGAAATGTGCTGTGAGGTTGTGTCTCCTAGAAGTGACAGGGAAGGTACACCCAGGATGTGTCAACAACAAGGCCTACAAAAGAACAAGACCAATAGACATGCTTATGTGGAAAGGGAAAATCTCAAGGAATGGTGGAGGCACCACAGACAAAACTGTACAGGTAACTGAGGACTGCTGAGAGAGGGGGATTAACTTTCCCAGAGGACAAATCCCCTAATTGGTTATCCAATACCAAATGGTCAGCCCTAAAATTATGTACAAGCAAACAACATTAATGGACTCAGCATATTTTATTTATTTATATTTAGGAATATATATTACACATATAATATATATTATATACACATATATGCTTATATATATGTGTGTGTGTGTGTGTGTGTGTGTGTGTGTGTGTGTGTATGTATAACAAAGAAAAAGCAGCCATGAATTTGAGAAGGAATGAGGAGTATATGCTGGGGACTGGAGAAAGGAAAGGGAAGGAGGCAAATAGTGTAATTATAATTAAAATATGTGCAAATATGAAAAAACAGAATTACCACTTACCTCTGTGTACTCGTCAAAAGTATGGTTTCCTGCCTGGAAATTCTGTACCATCTTTGTTGCAGTCCCGTCAAGGAGCCAGTTGTAGTTTTTAACTGAAAATTAATATTCCAATTAAAATCTGAATAACATTTGAATATAGTAAAAGTATTTTGTATTGTCATAGAGTAGCCTACTCAGGTATGAACATATGTAGATTGCTACATTTGAAGAAATAAGAGGAAAAAGATTTAATAGCCATTGCTTTGTACACTAACCTAAAAAAGTTAATAAAAAATTTCAAAGTAAAGATTGAAGAGGCAAACCAAGTTAAACACATTTTGAAGCTAAGAAGACAAGTTTATTCAGTACATTACTAAGAGAGAATAGAGCTGTCTGCCTAGACTCATATTAAGTGTTAAATGTAGTACGATACTTGAAGCTCTGAAAGTAACTTAGAGGACTAGATTATGTCAGATAGCAGACAACTTTAGCCAAGAGCTTGTCAAAGGGCAACTATCCATTCCGATATCAGATATACTTGAGCAGTAAAATCAAACTTTTCTAAACTGTTTTCAGAAACTAACTTGAGTCCCCTTGCTTTAGCTAACTTGTCACTCCAACGCTATTCTTTCCCAGCTGTTGACTTTATCACCCTACTCCCGTTAATACTCACCCGGCAACCCAGACAACAAAACCCAAGTTTCTCAGGTCTGATCCATGACTCGGGAATCCATGCTAGTGCTAATCTCTGGCTCTTTCAAAACAGCAGAAAAAAAAAAAAACAACCCAGATATCTGATCAAATTCTAGCTAAAATGTAGAATGATAAAAATATAGTTTGTATATACCGTATGTTTTGTAATGTGCTTTTGCACCTTCTAGGTTCTGCTGTACTGCTATCCTCAGCGTACTGAGGGCCCAGTACAGCACATGTTCTGGAAGTTCTGTATCAAGATTGACAGGCGATGAAGTTCCTGACAGCCAAGAAGGTACTGTTTGGACAGTCTAACAGAAATAAAACCAAATATGTATGTAATAAATATATAACTAAACTGATCAATAACATTTTCTTTAAATTTCTGTGGTCCAAGAAAAGGCCACTAAGTGAAAAGTAATAATTTAATAGTAAGCAACCTGTAATACAACATAAAAACTTAAATTGGAGCTGACCTTGATATATGTCTGAATCCCAGCAGACTGTCTATAGAGGCTAAAATAGGAGCATGCGGAGCTCCAGGCCAGTCTAGGCTACAAAGTGACACAATGTTTCAAAATGTAAAAACTCACAAACAAAACAACCACCACAAAAAAACAAAGCACCTTAAGATTAGTTAGTTTTCTATCATTTTACTATTTATTAACTATATCAGTATTTATTAACTACATCAAGGTGTGGTAATACTAAAAAGCGTTAGAAAGAAGAAATATGACTCAGATATTGCTTTGTTTTTGAGACAGAGTTTTTCTATGTATCCCTGGTTGTCCTAGAACTCTCTTTGAAGACCAAGCTGGCCTCAAACTCATAGATCTGCTTGCCTCTGCATCCCAAGTGCTGAGATTAAAAGTGTATGCCATCATGCCTTAGATTTTTTTTTTAAAACATTACAACTTAGTACCAAGAAGACACACACAAAAGCATTAGTTCAGAACAATAGGAAAAAGATCAAAAGAAGAAAAACATCTCCAATTAACATGTTTTCAAAGAAAAAATGCATTTTATAACTTAAAATAATTTTGAGGGAAATAAAAAGCCACAATATTTTATGTTTATATAGAGTACAGTGAAATTCAATTCAAATACTAAAATACAGCAGTATAGGGACACAGAGGTTAAGAAAGAAGTAATACCTGCAGAGTTTCAGATATCCGTTCTATCAATCCCAAGACAACATCTTCTAAATCTTGAAAAGTGGGATAAAATTCCATTTTATCATCATCAAATGTCAATTCCATCTTAAATATTGGAAGCCTGTTTAGATATCTTGAATCAAAGAGTGTTACGAATTCTTCTACAGTTCTCCATAAGAGATCCTTTAGCTACGTGATATCAAAAGTAGCATTATTTCAGAAAGTATAAATTCAATCTTTACCTAAAATGAATTACTGTGTATAATTACATGAACTCTATAAACTTGGTTACTCCTGGAGTCATAACCATTCCTAATAAATGTCTTAACAATAAATAGAAAGCCAGGCAACGGTGACATATGCCTTTAATCCAGCACTCTGGAAGCTGAAGCAGATGGATCTTTGTGTATAAGCCTTCCTGGTCTATAGACTGAGTTTTAAGACAGCCAGAACTATGTAGAGAAACCCTGTCTTGAAAAAAATCAAATCAAATCAAACATAAAAATAAACAATAAATAGCATAATATTTGCAAACCAAATTTTTGTAGTAGAATATCAGCACTCTAAAAATAGCTGTGCAGAATTTCCACATTTATTAGTAAGTTTGTCCCTGGCACATAAAACATTTCAAAAGAACAAACAATATGGAGAAGTCTAGGGATTAGAAAGGCTTACATACAGAGGCAAGAGTGGACAATGGCCTGCTACTAAAGACAGCTCCTACAGTGAGAAGGGCCAACTGTCAAATAATTACAACTTTGAGGAGTTGCTAAACTTTGAGAAACATGAACTCTACATGATGAAAATGTTTATACTGCAGAAATCAATAATCAGAAGAACTCAGGATACTTTTCCCTTTTCCTTCTGGAGAGCCAGATTTCCATCACACTACCCTTCCACATGCAAGGGCAGAACCATGGTAACTTAGAAATATACACAATGTTTCTAAGTATGAAAAGTGCATTCTTACTTAGAATCAACTGTTGTATAGTTAGCCTGGAAGACATGCATGAATCTGAACAATCTTCCAAATGGGCTTCATGTTTTCTTATCAAATAACCATAGTCCTCAGGAGAGTAAAGCAGGAGGAAAGGAAACTGAATACTCATTACTGTGTTGGATATAGCTACCAATTATGTACTGTGCCCTCCTAAGGAAGCAAGGTAGAACACGTGAACTAGAGCTCTTAACTGAAAAGGAATGTTTTCATTCAAAACTAGTATTTTAGAGTTGTGTGTCTAAAGTAGTAGATATTTAAGGGGTCCATAAAGCAATTGTACAAGATTAATATTCTCTTTATGTTTATCCACTAAAGATGATAAAAAACATTTTGAAATAAGCCTTTCATGAGAATGAAGCATAACGATCTTAGAATTTAATCAAAAATATATTTACTAGGCTAGTCTTTTTGCTAACATACTGATGTTAAACTAGAGTCTGGCTGCTCTTCCAGAGGACACCAGGTCCAATTCTCAGCACGCACATGGCGGCTCACAGCTGCCTGTAACTCCAGAATCCAACACCTACACACATGCAGGCAAAACACCAATACACATTAAACAAACAAACAACAAATAATGTGTGTGTGTGTGTGTGTGTGTGTGTGTGATATGTACTTGAAGATAGGCATGTTCTTGACATGGTATATGTATGTGCCAAGGTATTGATGTGAAGGTCAGAGGTCAACTTTTGGGGAGTCAGTTCATGTCCTTCACTTTGCTGAGGCAGGGCCTCTCTTGTTTCCGTTGTGGCACTGACTAAGTAAGCTTCTGAGCAGTTCTAATAATCTTGCTGCAGGATTGCAGATGCATGTTGCTGCATACATTCAGCTCTTACACAGATTCTAGGATAGACCCTGGGTAGTTTGTGCCAGCTGTGTGGCCTACTGAGCCATTTCTCTGGCCTTCCTTAACTTACTTTTTAAAAATTACTTAGCACTGTGCTTAAATGGATTTTATTTAAAGTATTGGCTTCTAAGTATTCAAGATACATATATAGCACATATATACCTGATTTGACATAAGTATGGAAACACAGTTATAAAAGGAATCCAATTTTTCAGGCTTGATGCCTTCTAGTGCCTCCTTCTTAGTAAAGAGATTTATAACCTTTGGATACCATGTGTTCATTATCTTCTCTTCTGATTTTTTAGCTTGAATTGATAGATCATTTCTCAGTGCTTCACAATCAATTGGACCTCTAGCTCTATTGATGAACAAAAGAAAATAATTCAGGCAAATGACAAATCGGTCTTGATATACAGTTGTTGGATCAGATGAGATCTAATTTTAAAGTTCTAAAATATAAAGAAAGGCTTAGAGATGTATAAATCAGTTTTAAAACAAATATAATAAAATATGCCAAAGAGTCATTCAACTTTTAAGTTTTAACTAATATATATAAAATTTTACCTAATTCCTGTTAAGTCCAGCAGAATTGTTTTAGCAAATGTTGTATAACCAAGCTCCAGTAAAGTTTTCATAGTTGGATGAACAATGTGCAAATTAGCTAATATTTGACTTCTTGCCTGCACAAAGTTAGAATGCCAAGGATTGGAATAATCTAGTCCTCTGGAAAAGCAAAGCATCACATTAAACATGATTGAAATAACATATCACACGCTTTGAGAAATTAACGTTACAGTAGAAACTGAGGGTTTGGAATAAGGAATTATGGTCAGTAATGGAAGTCTTTTGAGTCTGAGCACTCAGTTTTGAAATTGCACTTTATCTTCAGAGGAAGGAGAGAATTTGTGGCTGAAACAGACTCGTGGCTCACATGTCCTGTTAACTTTTACTTTACTCAGGGGTTTGTGGCCCCACGAGGAGAGCAACAATAACAACCAATCAGAGCTCCCCAGAGCCTAAACCACCAGCCTGGGAGCACATAGGGAGGGACCCATGGCTCCAGCTGAATATGTAAGGGAGGATGGCATTGTCAGGCATAGGTGGGAAAGGAGATCCTTGGTCCCATGAAGGCTGGACACCAAGTGTGGGGGAATTCGAGGGTGGGGAGGTGGGAGGTGGGGGGTGGGTGGGGACACATCCTCATGGAAGCAGGAGGAGGGGGAATGGGGTAGGGGGATAGCATCTGAAATGTAAATATAATATCCAATTTAAAAAAAAAAAACTTTTACTTTGCTTTAGATCAGCTACCCAAAATACAAAAGTAAGAACAGTTTTAGGTTTATGGAAAGAAATCTTTCCAGCATATATCAAAGATTGGTTTATTATTGCTATTATTAGATCAAGTTTCATGTAAGTCACTGCATAGCTGAGGTTAGCTTTGAACTTCTGATTCTCCTGCCTCCATATTATGAGCCCTAGGGTCATGGGTGTAAGATACCTTACAACATACATTAGATTACATTTAAGTATTTTTCATACAGGTGAATGTAAGTAGAACTAGGTGATTAATGTGGAGAATGTCTTTGGAGACTTTTAAAGAAAATATCTTTGAGCTTCATGATTGTAGACTTGAATGTAAGATCAGTTCATTTTTAAATTGCATCCAAAGCTAGATGTTATACCATTTTTAAAAATAATTTACTTACTCAGGAGATTCAGGCAAAGGGCCCCCTTCATCTTCAAGCCATTTAACTGGAGGCTTCACAAGAACACTCTGAACTAAAATACACATACATTAATATTTCCTGAAAATCCTTGTAAGATCTATAC
This sequence comes from Grammomys surdaster, assembly GCF_004785775.1. Taxonomy (NCBI): domain Eukaryota; kingdom Metazoa; phylum Chordata; class Mammalia; order Rodentia; family Muridae; genus Grammomys; species Grammomys surdaster. The sequence continues at coordinate 1,884,055 of NW_021620795.1, read as the reverse complement.
TCTAAGTCAGTTTTTTAAAATCTAAGTCTCTAACTTGATATTGTAAGGTAGAATTTACTGTACATTAAAATAAGTATAAGGAAAAACTCCCTTTCTTGCACAAAATCAAGCTCCTAGCATTATTTTGGCCTTCTTTGGAAGGTGAGTTCCAATACAGGAACACTCCTTAAATCTCAGTCCTTTGCGCTGGGCGGTGGTGGCGCACACCTTTAATCCCAGCACTCGGGAAGCAGAGGCAGGTGGATTTCTGAGTTTGCGGCCAGCCTGGTCTACAGAGTGAGTTCCAGGACAGCCAGGGCTACACAGAGAAACCCTGTCTAGAAAAACCAAATAAATAAATATCTCAGTCCTTTGCATTCTGTATGTTCAAAGATCATTGGTATGACCGTTTAAGAAATTCATTTTAAGATAGCTACCAGGGATTGGGGGAAATGGGAGTTGGGGAAATGTTGGTAAAAGGTTAGAGAATTTCAGCTAGCTAGGAGGAACATGTTGAAGAGGACTGTTTTAAAATATTGTGAAGATAGTAAAAAATAACACATTGTTTACAAATACTTAACAGTACTTTTAAGCATTTTCAGCACATGCATGAAATACATGTTAACTGGTTCACCTTAAAATGTTTAATTTAGTTTAATTAATTTAATGCATACATTATTTGGAACCATATCATATGGCTGCGAAGTGATACTCTGTCTCACAAGCAACAACAACAATACTCCAATAAAGACTGCAAGGACTAAAACACATTAATGTTTCTGAAAATTATAAAATTAGGATAGCTAAAACCATAGAGACAAAATGAGTAATAAAATAGCAATAATATTAGCTGATAAATATAAAAGGTACCCTTAAATTACAAAGTCTTTAGACTGCAGTGTCAAAAATAAAACTGTAGGTAGAAATTATATTGAAAAAACACATGCATTTAAAATATATAATGTTCAATATTCAACTTACTTCTACTATTTTGTCTTATTTTGGTTTCTGTTTGTTTATTTGTTTGTTTTGCTTTGTGTATTTTCTTAAACAGGGTTTCTCTGTGTAGCTTTGGCTGTTCTGGAACTCACTGTGTAGACCAGGCTGGCCTTAAACTCAGATATCTGTCCAATTCTGCTTTTCAAATTCTGGGATTAAAGGTGTGCGCCTCCACTGCCAAGGTTGTTTTGCTTTTTTGAGATAAGATCTCATGTAGCCCAGGCTGGCCTCAAACTCACTGTGCAGCTGAGGGTGACCTTGAGCTCTTTCTCCTCACCACCTCAGCTCTCAAGAGCTGGTATTACAGATGTGCGCGCATGGGGCAGCGGTAGAAGCTTGGTGTATGCCAAACGTTACTTACCCAAATATCTCTTCATGCTCTTTTCAAAGTCCACTGAGACCTCATTTATGAGACTTCCAAGCAGTTCTTCTCTTTGTTTCCCTTCCTTTAGGTGCTCAGGTATCAGCATCAACATGTGGTCCAGCCATTGTGGCTGGATAGGTACTATAGGGCTACTCTCCACACACTGCTTCATGAAAATGTAGTTTAACTTTGAAACATTAAAAGAGCAAGAAAAATGGCCAGCATGATTTAGCATTTCAGTCTGCTGCCTAAGTTCTGTTTTCTAAAACATCTTTCAGAATAAAAAAAAATTCTAAAAGTCTCTCACACACATACACATAGGAAATAATAAATGTAATGTGTTTTTAATTAGATAAAACAAACCAAAACTCTTGACTACTAAAAAGAGGTTCTTCCATAATATTCTCAAGTCATAAGGACGTTATATTTACAGGCCTGGATCCCCGTAAAATCCTAATGGACTTAGAAAATGTATAGCCTATCTGCAAACATGCTCCACAATTCCCTCTTAGATATAAGCAGCGCCAAAAGTTTCTGTATCCTTTACTATTAAATAACTCTTACACGTTGTCCCGTGTCCACCAGTCATTTCACAGCCCACACTGTTACTCATGCAGTGTCTCTAAGACAAAGTTCTAGCACTACCTGGTACGTATCTAGTATCTAGTACCCCTCATTAAGTACTTGTTAAGTGAAAATAAACATTATATCAATATTAGGATAATTATTACACTAATTCTATGAGAGAGATGCATTTCTTTTATAGCTGCTATTTTAAATATTTTTTAATAGTTTAGAATAAGAACTAAAGTATTTATACATATATATAATCCTCAAATAAGGGATGGAAACATAAATACAACTCTTGAAAACCTCATTTGTAGTCCACCATATGCTTACACCTTTGGATAGAGAAATATAAATCTGTTTAGACTTCTTCCCTAGGAGGAGACTTGGTAGATGGTCTTAGAAGAACACTTTGTAGTAATTATTTTGAACATTTTCAAGACAAAAAAAAATCCAACTCACTCCTTTTTTCTTAATTGCACTGGTCATCTGTCAAAAAATAAAACCACAAACAAGAAAAAAGGATGAATTTTAAAACATTTTAATCAAATAAAATCTTAAATATACCTGTTCTTTTAAAAAAATGAGTTCTAAAGCCATGCTGTGGTGGCATGTGCCTTTAATCCCAGCATTTGGGAGGCAGAGGCAGGAGGATCTCTGAGTTTAAGCCTAGCCTGATCTACACAGAGAAACCCTGTCTCTAAAAGCAAACAAACAAAACAAACAAACAAAGACTGCTATTGAGATGCTTATAAGAAATAAAATTGTACAGGGTTGTTAAGGAGAGAACTCACAGTTGGAGGGTAGTCTGGCTCTGGTAATGGAGGTATTCTTTTATCCAGGGTTTTGTCTAGACTTTTTTTAGCTCCAGAAATTCTGAAATTTACAATTAGAAAATTTTATAATAAAAATGGGCATTAATTCCTAAAATACTTTAAGTTGAACATTTTAGACATCTATATTAATACTAAACAGAGAAATCTTCACGAAACCTTTATCTGACTACATTTTTATTTATTTACTAATTAATTAATTTATTTATTTTCAAACTTGAACTTACTATGTATTGAAGCTGGTCTGCAATTCATGGCACTCTACTGTCTTAGCTTCCCAGGGTGTTGAGATTACAGGTATGAGTCATTATGGCTGCCTCTGACTGAACTTTTTATGAGAAACAAATCCTAGTGGCTACTACCAATGATATCTTAAATTTTAAATTATTCAAGAATACCATAAAGAAGCAATACTAAAAATGAAATCATTTTCAGTTATAACTTACTGATAGCTTATAAATGAACCCTGATATAGACTATGCCATCCTCTGTTTAAATGCCAACAAATCAGAGAAAGCTTTCCTTACACCCTGTATTAATATCTCTTGAAGACTTCATAAAGCTCTCTCTCAGCTTACATGCCATAGAGGCTGAGAAGACAAAGAAAACAAACTGGGGACATGGGAGTCATGGTCACATGGCACGAACACTGCAAAGTCTTAAGAGACCATCACAACGCTGGTGGCATGACAGAAGCTGAGGAAAAGAAATATATCACATTTAACTTCAGTCTCTTTTTTTACATAAAGAAATACATGGAAGGTCTACTTTCATTATTAATATAGTCCTGTGGTTGGGAACTTGAGGCAGTATATTTTATCAAGCAGCAAATGAAAGTGATACAGATCTGAAAGACCCTGTCTTGAAAACAAAACAAAAACTGTCTGGTCATCCATGCATTTCTGCAAGTAGTACCACTTTCTACTTTCATTTACTGCTTATTAAAATATCGCTAATAATTTCCTGTCAAGTTCCTGTTTACAACGTTTGGCCGCCCTTCCTCAGTCACTCGCTCGATCACTTCCTCCCCCTCTCCTTTCCTTATATCCCTGGCTGATCAGGAACTTGGTCTGTAGACCCACTGGTTACAAAGATCCACCTGCCTCTGCCCCTCAAGTGCTAGGATTAAAGGTATGCACCACCATACTTGGCTTATTTGGAATAATTTAAAGGCATCTACTGCTCTAAAATAGACCTTGAATTCCTTATCATGGCCTATAAAATCTTGAACAATCTGCTCCAGTCTCCTCTTCACCTTTTTTTAAATTAATTTTTTATTGGATATTTTACTTACATTTCAGATGTTATCCTCTTTCCCCATTTCCCCCATCTAGCCACCCAGAAACCTCCTATCTCATCCCCACTCCTCTTGCTTCTACCCACCCACCCAGTCCCACCTCCCTGCCCTCAAATTCCCCCACACTGGGGCATCCAGCCTTCATGGAACCAAGGACCTCTTCTCCCATCTATGTCCAACAAGGCCATCCTCCTTTACACATATAGCTGGAGCCATGGGTCCCTCCCTGTGTGCTCCCAGGCTGGTGGTTTAGACTCTGGGAGCTCTGGTTGGTTGGTGTTGTTGCTCTTCTCATGGGGCCACAAAACCTTTCAGCTCCTTCAGTCTTCTCTCTCACTCCTCCATTGGGGACCCCATGATCAGCTCAATGGTTAGTTGTGAGCATCCGCCTCTGTATATGTCAGGCTCTGGCAGACCTCTAAAGAGACAGCTATATCAGGCTCCTGTCAACATGCACTTCCTGACATCCACATCAGCATCTGTCTTTGGTGACTGCACAAGGGATGAATACCCAGGTGCAGCAGACAGCCCCTCCTTTAGTTTCTGTCCCACACTTTGTCTCCATATTTGCTCCCATGAGTATTTTGTTACTCCTTCTACGAAGGGCCAAAGCACCCACACTTTGGTCTTTCTTCTCCACGAGCTTCATGTGGTCTGTGAGTTGTATCTTGGGTATTTTGAGCTTTTGGGCTAATATCCACTTATCAGTGAGTGCATACCATGTGTGTTCTTTTGTGATTGGGTTACCTCACTCAGGATATTTTCTAGTTCTATCCATTTACCTAAGAATTTCATGAATTCATTGTTTTTAATAGCTGAGCCCCATTGTGTAAATGTACCACATTTTCTATATCCATTCCTCTGTTGAAGGACATCTGGGTTCTTTCCAGCTTCTGGCTATTATAAATAAGGCTGCTATGAACATAGTGGAGCATATGTCCTTGTTATATGTTGGAGCATCTTCTGGGTATATGCCCCGGAGTGGTATAGCTGGGTCCTCAAGTAATGCTATGTCCAATTTTCTGAGGAACTGCCAGACTGATTTCCAGAGTGGTTGTATCAGCTTGCAATCCCACCAACAATGGAGGAGTGTTCCTCTTTCTCCACACCCTTGCCAGCATCTACTATCACCTGAGTTTTTGATCTTGGCCATTCTGACTGGTGTGAGGTGGAATCTCAGGGTTGTTTTGATTTGCATTTCCCTGATGATTAAGAATGTTGAACATTTCTTTAGGTGCTTCTCGGCCATTCAAGTTTCCTCAGTTGAGAATTCTTTGTTTAGCTCTTTACCCCATTTTTAGTAGGGTTATTTGGTTGTCTGCAGTCTAATTTCTTGAGTTCTTTGTATATATTGGATATTAGCCCTCTAACGGATGTAGGATTGGTAAAGATCTTTTCGCAATCTGTTTTTGCTGTTTTGTCCTATTGACAGTGTCCTTTGCCTTACAGAAGCTTTGCAATTTTATGAGGTCCCATTTGTCAATTCTTGCTCTTTGAGAATAAGCCATTGGTGTTCTGTTCAGGAACTTTCTCCCTGTGCCTAGGTATTCGAGGGTCTTCCTCACCTTCTCTTCTATTAGTTTCAGTGTATCTGGTTTTATGTGAAGGTCCTTTATCCACTTGGACTTGAGCTTTGTACAAGGAGATAAGAATGGATCGATTTGAATTCTTCTACATGCTGACCTCCAGTTGAACCAACACCATTTGTTGAAAATGCTGTTCTTTTTCCACTGGATGGTTTTAGCTCCTTTGTCAAAGATCAAGCGACCATGTGTGAGTTCATTTCTGGGTCTTCAATTATAGTCCATTGATCTTCCTGCCTGTCTCTGTGACAATAACATGCAGTTTTTATCACTAAAACTCAGAGCTGAAATCAACCAAGTAGAAACAAAAAGAACTATACAAAGTATGAACAAAACCAGGAGCTGGTTCTTTGAGAAAATCAACAAGATAGACAAACCCTTAGCCAGACTAACCAGAGGGCACAGAGACAGTATCCAAATTAATAAAATCAGAACTGAAAAGGGAGACATAACAACAGAAACTGAGGAAATTTTAAAAATTATCAGATCCTACTACAAAAGCCTATACTCAACAAAACTGGAAAATCTGGACGAAATGGACAGGCTACAATACCAGGTTACGAAGTTAAATCAGGAGCAGATAAACCATCTAAACAGTCCCATAATCCCTAAAGAAATAGCAGCAGTCATTAAAAGTCTCCCCACAAGAAAAAAAAAAAGCCCAGGACCAGATGATTTTAGTGCAGAATTCTATCAGACCTTCAAGGAAGACCTAATACCAATTCACTTCAAACTATTCCACAAAATAGAAACAGAAGGAACACTACCCAATACGTTCTATGAAGCTGCAATTATGCTCATACCTAAACCACACAAAGACTCATCACAGAATGAGAACTTCAGAGCAATCTCCCTTATGAATATCGATGCAAAAATACTCAACAAAATTCTCGCAAACCGAATCCTCTTCACCTTCTACAGTCTCCCCCAGGTTACAGTACCTTCATGATCCTGGCAGATGTCAGTTCCTGTTTCCTGACTTTGGTGGTTGCTATCTGTGTCCCTAAATTGACTTTCTCCTGTTTGACTGGAAGATTTCTTCCCATTTTTTTTTTTGTTATCCATTTAAATATTGTCTCCACAAGCTGTTCCTGTCATGCTCCTGGGATAATGTTCTATTATATTATCTTATTATTTATTTATTGTTCATACAGGATCCCACTATGTCAACCCAGGCTAGCCTTGACCTCACAATCCTCCTGCCCTAGCTTTCTCAGTACTGAGATTATAGGCATGTACCCTACACCATGCTTTCTCTATCTTGTTTCTTCAAAATACCCATCACCAGCACTAGGGAGACAGAGGCAGACAAATCTCTGATTTCAAGGCCAGCCTGGTCTACACAATGAGTTCCAGAACATGTAGGGCTACACACAAAAAAACCTTGCTTCAAAAACATAAAAAAATAAAAAGGCACTCTTCATCTAAAGCTTTCCTCAGCCTTTCTAATGCTGCAACCATTCAACACAGCTTTTCATGTAGTGGTGACCCCTAACCACAAAATTATTGCTACAAATAATGATGGGTACTTTGAAGAAACAAGATAGAGGAATCCTATAGTGGGATCCTATATGTAACCACAAAAATTTTGTTGCTACTTCATAACTGGTGTTGTTATGAATTGTAATGTAAATATCTGTGTTTTCTCCCCTGAGAAAGGGTCTGTCAATCCTCAAAGGGATCATGGCCCACAGGTTAACAACCACTGATTGAAAGAATTCCTATAACTTCGTGTTGTTGTTGTTTTTATATGATTACTGTCTTATCCTGCTGGCAAGCAAACTTGTTAAAGTCACAGTCTTTTACTATTGTTTTCTATGATCTTCCTAGTAACAGGCACAATGTATATCAGGGAATTAATATTTCCACATAAAATGATATAAATTTGTAGAAAGGATTAAAGCAATGTGGAAGGGATTCAAACACTTTCTAGACATGGTAATCCATAAATTAAATCTTAATTGCAAAGCATACCTGATAAACAGAGTGTATTAGTGGAGCCACGAGTAGCTCCTGACAGGGAAAATGGTAAACTGGTGAATAACATCCTGAGAACTCTTGTCTAAATCTTCTAAAAGAACAAGCAGTCTTCAGAATAAAACAGGAAGAGGCTAGAAGAGATGGCTCAGAAGTTCAGAGCTCTTGCTGCTGGGTTTGGTTCCCAGCACCCATGTTGGGCAGCTTACAACTGCTAGGGTAGATATGATGTTCTCTTATGGCCTCTGTACATGTACATTTGTATGGCATTTACATGTACGTTTGCATACACACACATTCACAAATTAAAAAGTTTTTAAGAGAATGAAGAGGTCAAAAGACCTCTAAATATATATATATGTATATGTATATGTATATAATTAAAACATATATAAGTTAAAATTCCTCATAAATTTAGCTTTAAATATGAGTAAGTGAATGATGAGATAAGTTATATAATTCCAAACCTGTTAACTATAAAGTATAACTTTCAAAACTTAATTATTTTTGACAATATGATCATTGACAATGTGGCAATAAAACTTAAGTCAGTTGTAAAACCTCTTATAAAAGAGTTTGAACAAAAAGGGAAATTCCTGATTCATTTTCAAAAATTAGTACAGTTAATAGCATAATAGCAGACACAATAACAAGATACTTGAATTGCAGAAACAGACCACTTGGGCCCAAACTTCAGGTATATGAGCAAATTACTTCTCTGCCCCTTAATTCACTCATTAAAAAAAATATAGCTTGAGGCTGGATAAATGGCTCAGGACCCAAGTTTGACTTCCAACACCCACATGGCAGCTCACAAACTCTAGTTCTTTTTTCTGACTTCTCTGGACTCTTGCATATACATGCTATACACACATAAACTTAGACACATACATACACACAAACACATATATAATATTTTTAAAATAAAAATTTATTTCATCAAGGTGCTGTGAGAAGTATTGGTAAAGTAATAGGGACATTATCTGAAAAAGCAGGTACTCTACAAAATTGGCTATCATTATGATTAATTCTCAATTGCTTTTCTAATTAATTTAAATTTTAATCCTTATTTTACCCATGGACCACCTTTATAGTTTTCTAAATTTTTTGAGAAATTTAGAACACTGATCATGAAGTCCAAGCAATAATTATTTACTAATATGCTACTTACACTAACTGATTGATCTTCTTCTGCTGCTCCTTAGACCTTCTGTAATTTAGCAGCTCACTTTGTTTTGGCGTGTCGACACCTATGTTTTTTGGAGGATGAACAATGGGGGGCAACTTCAAGTTCAAAGCTTCCTTTTCTGCTGTAATGGCAGTTTTGTTAGGATCTGACATCTTGGCCTCCTAAGGATTGAAATACCTTATACCCTGAAAAAGAAAAGTTCATACAGTCATTATTGTATGAAATCAAGTCTGAATATATCCAGTGTATCTTACACAGCAGTACTGCCAACAAAATCCATAGCTGTTCAGATTCACTTACCGAGTATGTAGTGGTTAAAGAATGGCAGTTGAGATGAGTGGGCAGGAGTTCTAAACACAGCTCTGCCAGTCACTTGCTATGAAGAAATGAAGCCAGATATTTCCCCGTTACAATCCGAAATTAAGGAACTGAATTAGACAGGCTCGAAACAGGCTTCCAACTCTAAAATCCTAGGTTTGTTGTTTTCCCCTAGATGCAAACCACAACAAAAGACAACAAAATTGCCCCTCCCACAAACTGGTATTTAATATCATTAATATTTTTTTCAAAACATTATTGAATCAGTCTGTCTAACATCTTAGAAAGTGATGACTGGCAAAAAAAATAGCCATAGTTAATGCAAAGCAAATGTAAGGCATAAACACTCAACAATGTAACTATGGTATCAACTACACTTGTCCCAAATGCCCCAGGGTTTGGAGATTTTCTGCAGGCACCCAAATCATAGACCTTAGAGGGAAAGGAAGAGAAATGCAGAGAACTGGTACCTATCTTATTCTTCTCTTTTGCCACTCAGAGACAGACAAGTTTCTCCTCTGAAGCACTAAGGCAATCTGGTAGGAACAACATAGTAACCATGGAAACAGCCTTGCCTACCAGAAGGGTTGGACATAGGTTGCTAGAAGAGGCAGTTGCTGAATGAAGACTTAAACAGTTACAGTGTTTTTCACTCAAGCTAATCAAAGGCAAGTTGGTTTTAATGCAGTTGTTGCTGTTTAACTAACAGTCTTACATTGGAAAGAGTCCAGTAAATCAAGATTTTCAAATTGCAGGAAAAGGCATGAATAGAAAATTGGATCCATTGGAGAGTGTATAGATTTATATAAATATTCATTGTCTATGAACAATGGCATATTCAAGTGTCCCCATAGTGACTTTCTGTAACTATTGTAACCAAGCCTCAATACAACTTATCTTGTTCTTATATTTGCTATTTGTTTATACAACACTTCCAAGAAATCCTAGCCAAAAATCAAACAGGTTAAGGTGTGTATACTTTGCAGCTATGATTAAGGAATGAGCGTTGTAACTTGAAACTCCAATGTATATCCCACGAAGATTATTAGGGATGAATAAAAAATTGTCGTGGAATATTTTGTTAGCATACCAGATAATGGGTTTCACTCTGAGACTCTATACGAATTTCTCCATCAATCCTGTACTCTCCTGTGCTCTCCACACACAGGCTCCTTTCCTCCACTCAGTTTGTAGTCTCTTCTACTTTTTTTTTTCTTTTGGAGAGTTTCTGCAGGCACTCAAATCATAGATCTTAGAGGGAAAGGAAGAGAAATGCAGAGAACTGGTACCTATCTGATTCTTCTCTTTTGCTACTCAGAGACAGACGAGTTTCTCCTCTGAAGCACTAAGGCAATCTAGTAGAAACAACATAGTAACTATGGAAATTGTCTTGCCTTTTTCACTGTGTTTGTATTCAAATAAACACTCTGCCACGAGAATGCATGAGATCTATGTCTGGCTTGTTTCAGCAGACATGACTTGCCACATTTAACACCTTGTCCTCCCATAAGCTACAGCCGTTCCTCTGGCATTCCAGGGATAGCTAGAACTATCAATTTTATATTGATAGTTTTCAAAGGCCAGGCCAGGAGTGGGGACTAGTGTTTAAACACTTTCCTTCTTCTGGGGCCTTATTTTTCCCCAAGGGCCTACAGTTTTTGCCTGAGTATATTTGCTCCAATGATTCTGTCAGGGTTAGCTTATTTCTCCTATTTGTATGGTTGGCAGGGTCCTCTCTTGTCTACTCTGAGGAACTGTTTGGTACTGAAGGTTTTGGAGATTATAGTGCTGAATTTTCTTCTTTCCCTGGCAGAACAGTAAAGCAACAGGGTTTGTTCCCTAAAACACCCTTCTCACTCTAGGCTTGGAGGCTTGGAGGAAAGGAGGCGTAGCAGACCACAGTTTAGTTTGGAGTGTGTTTCTCAAGCCCAAGGCAGATATCTCTAAAGTTGATTTTTTTCAGTTTCCAGATGGTAAATTTATTGATTTTTAGTAACAGTTGAGTATCATCTGTGTGCTAGTCACGACCTCAAATTTTTTTTAATGATGAAGCATCATATACTACTGTGTCTTGCACACAGTAAGTGTTCCACATGTGTAACTTCAGCAAGAGAATGAACTATAGAACTCTGTAGCCTGTTAAATCGAGTATCTATGTATATAAAACAAAAATAATTGTATGTTTATATGATAGAGATTTTTAATGCTATTTTCATTAATCTAAAACATAAGGACAAAAGAGAAGACAAACACAAATTAAATCACCAGTAAATTGACATTAATCTATGAAGATCACCCTTAGCCAACCTGTTTCCATCAGTAGACTCTTTTTAAAAGTTTTTCTAGCCGGGCGGTTGTGGTGCACGCCTTTAATCCTAGCACTTGGGAGGCAGAGGCAGGTAGATTTCTGAGTTCGAGGCCAGCCTGGTCTACAGAGTGAGTTCCAGGACAGCCCGGGCTACACAGAGAAACCCTGTCTCGAAAAAAAAAAATTTTAAATTAAATACCTATTCAAACCCTTTGTCAGTTAAAAAATTGGATTATTTAACTGAAAAAAATTATATGATGTGTGTGATGGGGACAATGCCACTATTGTCCTGATCCAAAACCACACAAAAACGCCCCCCAAAAAGAAAATTACAGACCAATATTCCTTACGAACATAGATGTAAATTTTTTCAATAAAATATTTGTCAACCAAATTCAGGAACATGTCTGTCTTAATGTTCTAATGCTATGAAGAGATAGGACCATGACCTCAGCAACTCTTATCAAGGAAAGCATTTACCAGTTTCACAGGTTTAGCTCATTGTCATTAGGGTAGCGGGCATGGCAACATGCAGGCAGTAGCTGAGACATCTACATCCAGATCTATAGGCAGCAGGAAGAAAGAGACTCTGGGTTTGGAATGTACTTTTTGAAACCTCAAAGCCTACCACCAGTGACTTCCAACTAGGCCATGTATCCTAATCCCTTCAAATAGTGTCACTCTCTGGTGACCAAGTATTCAAATCTATTAGCCTATAGGAACCAGTCTCATTCAAACCACCATAACATCAAAAAGATTATATACCGTGGTCAAGTTGACTTCGTCCTAGAAATGCAGATATGGTTCAACATACATAAATCAATAAACACAACCCACCACATAAACAAACTGAAAGACAAAAACCACATGATCATCTCATTAGGTGCAGAAAAGGCCTTTGACAAAATCCAACATCTCTTCATGATGGACACATTGGAAATACAAGGAATGTACCTCAACATATAAAGGTAATTTAAAGCAAACCATCGTCAACATCTTCCTAAATGAAGAGAAACGCAAAGCAATTCTATTAAAATTAAAAACAAGACAAGAATGACCATTCTTTCCACTCCTATGCAATATGCCACTTGAAATCTTAGAAAAAGAAGACAACAGAGGAAGGTCAAGGGGATACAAACAGGAAAGAAAGAAGTCAAAGTATTTTCATTTGCAGGTGATATGATTTTATATATAAAAGACCATAAAGACTATACCAGGAAACTTCTATAGCTAATAAACACTTTCAGCAATGAAGCAGGATACCAAATTAACACACAAAAATCAGTAGCCTTCCTATATATAAATGATAAACATACTAAGAAAGAAATCAGGGAAGCAATACTTTTCACAATAGCCTTAAACAAACAAACAAGGAGAGATGGCTCAGCAGTTAAGAGTACTGACTGCTCTTCCAGAGGTACTGGGTTCAAATCCCAGCAACCACATGGTGGCTCACAACCTCCATAATGAGATTGGATGCCCTCTTCTGGTGTGTCTGAAGACAGCTACAGTGTACTCATCAATAAAATAAATAAATAAATATTACAAACAAACAAACAAACGTCCAAACTCCAATCAAGCAAGTGAAAGACTTGTATAATCAAAACTTTAGGAGCCAAGCAGTGGTGGTATACATTTTTATCCCAGCACTCTGGCAGAGACAAAGAGACAGAGAGGAGAGGCAGAGAGGAGAGGAGAGGCAGAGAGGCAGAGAGAGGGAGAGAGAGGGGCACGGAGAGGAGCAGAGAGAGGGGTAGAGAGAGGGGCAGAGAGGGGTAGAGAGAGGGGCAGAGAGGCGGGCAGAGAGGCAGACAGAGAGGCAGGCAGAGAGGCAGGCAGAGAGGCAGAAAGAGAGGCAGAGAGAGAGGCAGAAAGAAAGGCAGAGAGAGAGGCAGAGAGGCAGAAAGAGAGGCAGAGAGAGAGGCAGAAAGAAAGGCAGAGAGGCAGGAGAGGCAGGAGAGGCAGGAGAGGCAGGCAGGAGAGGCAGGAGAGGCAGGAGAGGCAGGAGAGGCAGAGAGAGGCAGGCAGAGAAGCAGAAAGTCAGAGAAGCAGAGAGAGGCCAGCCTGGTCCACAGAGTGGGTTTCAGGACAGCCATGACTTAATAGAGAAACCATGTCTTTTAAAAAAAATGAACCAAATTAAATAAAACAAAAAACAAAAATGTTTAGGACATTGAAGAAGGAAACTGAAGAAGAGAAGAGACCAGAAGATAGAATGATCTGCCGTGCTGTGGATCAGTTGGTTAGTATTGTGAAAACGGCATCTTACCCAAAGCAATCTACAAAATCTCTACAGAAATTGAAAAGAAATTTTAAAAAACCATCTTCAACTTCATATGGACACACAAGAAACCCAGAATTGCTAAAAAAAAAAAAAAAAAAAAAAAAAAAAAAAAAAAAAAAAAAAAAAAGAAAGAAAGAAAGAAAGAAAAAAGAAAAAAGAAAAAAAGCAATCCTGAATAATAAAAGAACTGCTAGAGGTTTCATCACCCCAGATTTCAAGTTATATTACAAAGCCATAGTAGAACAGCATGGTATTAACATAAAAGCCTACACATTGATCAGTGGAATCAAGCTGAATGCCCAGACATAAGTCCACACATCTATGATTCTTTTACAAAGAAGCCAAGAATACATATTGCAGGAAAGACAGCATCCTTAACAAACGGTGCTGTTTAAACTGGATAGAATATAGAAATATAGAAATATAGAAAGAATGAAAATAGATCCATATCTATAAACTTACACAAAACTCAATTCCAAACAGATCTAGGACCTCAACATAAGATTAGATACTTTGAATCTTACATAAGAGAAAGTAGGGAATAGGTTTGAACTCATTGACACCAAAAACAACTTTCTGAACAGGACACTGCTAACACAGGCACTAAGACCATCAATTAATAAATGAGACTTCATGAAGCTAAAAGACTTCTGTACAGCATAGACACCATGATTTGAACAAAATGGCATCCTACAGAGGAAGAAAACAATCTTTACCAATTATATATCTGATAAAGAGATAGTATCTAAGAAGCAGATTCAAAGACCCACAGCTAAACATTAGTTGGAATTCAGGGAATCCTGCAGAAGAGGACTAGGAAGGATTGTAGGAGCCAAACAAGTCAAGGATACCACAAGAAAATGGCCCACAGATTCAACCAGGGCTCATAGGGGTTCACAGAGACTGAACCGAGAATTGGAGAGCCTGCATAGGTCTGACCTGGGTTCTCTGCATGTATGTTATGGTTGTGTGCCTTGGTGTTCTTATGAGATTCCTAACAGAGAGCACAGGAGCTGTCTCTGACTCTTTTGCCTGCTTTTGGGACCCTTTTCCTCCTACTGTGTTGCCCTGTCCAGCCTTAATAGAAAGGTATGTGCCTAATTATGCCATGTTTGATTGGCATCCCTAAGAGGCCTGCTCTTTCTGAAGGGAAACAGGGGAGTGGATCTGGAAGAGAAGAGAGGTGGTGGGAGGGGCTGGGAGGAGAATAGGGAAGAAAAACTGCAGTCAAGATATAATATATAAGAGAAGAATTAAAAAGAAAAAGAAAAACAGATTATATATATATATATATATATATATATATATATATATATATATATATGACTAAAAAATAATCATTAAGAAAATAACCCAATTTTAAAATGGGGCACATGACTAAATAGAGAGTTCTTAAAGGATGAACATAAATGGCTGAGAAACACTTTAAAATGTTCAGCATCCTTAGCCATCAGGGAAATGCAAATTAAAACTACTCTGAGATTTCATCTTACCCTAGTCAGAATGGCTAAAATAATAAAGCAGACCACATCCCATGCTGATGAGGATGTTGAAAATGAAAACTCCTGTACACTTCTGGTAGGAAGGAAACTGGTACTACCAGTACAAATCAGTGTCCAGATTCCATAAAAAGCTGAAAGTCAATCTATCCCAAAATCCAGGTATATGGGCTAGTGAGGTGGCTCAGCAGTTAAGAGCACTGACTGCTCTTCCAGAGGACCTGAGTTCAATTCCCAGCAACTACATAGTGGTTCACAACCATCTGCAATGGAATCTAATGCCCTCTTCTGATGTGTCTGAAGAGAGTGGCAGTGTACTCACATTCATAAAAAATAAATAAATAAATCTTTAAAAAAAAATCCAGGTATACAACTCTTGGGCATATACCCAAAGCACTTCACATTTTACGACAAAGATACTTGTTCATTTCTGCTTTATTCATAATAGCCAGAAATTAGAAACAGCCTAGATGTCTGTTAACTGATGAATGTACAGCAAAAGCATGCTACATTTACACAGTGAATATTATTCAGCTGTTAGTAAATATGAAATTATAAAAATTGAAGGTATTTGCCTATATAGGTGGAACTAGAAACCATTATCCTGAGTGAGGTAATCCAGACTCCAAAAGACAAATATTGAATGCTTTCTCTTATAAGTGGATGCTAGCTTTTAAGATTTTGACACGTGTGATTCAGTCCAAATAACCAACTAGGTTCAGTACCTAGTAAGGGACCAGAGAGGAAGAGGGGGTCTTCCAAGAAAGGGGAAATAGAGTACACTGTTACAAAGAGATAAGGAGAAAACTAGTACAGGAAGATTAACTTGGGAAAGGGTCTTAGGGTTTTTTTGTTTTGTTTTGTTTGTTTGTTTTTTGGAGGAGAGAAAAAAATGAAGTCTAGAATTAATCAAAACCCAAACATCTGAGCACACCTGTGAGGGATTTTTCTTCAATAAATCATTTGAAGTGGGAAGATACATCTTAAATCTGGATCTTTTGAAGTGGGAAGTTCCACCTTAAATCTGTGCCATACCCTCTGGTGGTAGCCTTTATAAAGGACATGGAAGAAGGATATATTTGTTCTTTGCCTGCTTGCCCTCACCTTTGCTGGCAAGTTCATTCCTTCACTGGTATTAGAGCCTACTTCTTTGGGATTCCATTGTATAGTGAAAACTAGCTGAGATATTCAACCTCGAGGAATGAACAACTATTTGGTTGTTGGGAGACAGCCATCGTTGGAAAAGTCAGCCCACAGCCTGTAAGGCACTCTAATAAATAATATATAACTCTAATAAAACATATATTGTAGCAGGATAATTTCCTGCTACTGCTACATTATATTTGCAATAAAGCTCAGTAATTGGGGAGGAGCTAATGTGGGAGGAGCGGAGAGTGGGAAGGAGAAGGAAGAGGAGGAGGAGAGAGGAAGAGAGGAGTAGTGACCATTGGAGAAAGATGGATGGGTCGAGAGCAGTCCTGGGTAGCATCTTATATCCAAGGTTAGATATTGGGTAACTATTCTAATTATGTGGGCATCTTGTTAATTGAGCATTTCCAAATATATAAATCCATTGGATAATCTTTAAGCATTAAGAGTCTTCATTCTACTGGGTACCGCAAGAATGGAAGATATTATCAGGGGCTCAGCTGAGCTTTGTGGGGACAGCATGTTAGATTGGCAGAGCCAGCCACTATGCTGGCGTCTAGTGGGTCTAGTTGTGCCACGCTTGGCCTCTGGCTGCTTCTAGCTGTGGCATGCATGGCTTTTGGCCAGTTCTAGTGCGGAACATGGCAGCCGGAGCTAAGCAAAGCCACCCAGCCGATTAGATAAACGGCCTGCAATGCAGCTTTTCTAAATATTAACAGATACAATATATATATAATAAATATGTGTGTGTGTGTGTATACATGGACATACATGTATATATGTTAGATTTATACATATATAAGCTAGATATCTTATGACACCAGATAAAACCTCCAGTGCCAGGAATGATACATTATGTTAAGTCATTGGCAAAGAAGTCCCACAGACTCCCTACACACACACACACACACACACACACACACACACACACACACACACTAAGCATCATAAGCTATTGGCAAGATTATTGGTTACTCTCCACAACCTGATAGTAGGGCCCTACTACCTAAGAAGATACCATTTACTTTGTCATTGGAGAAATCAAGCTGTGCCAACTAGAAGCTTCACCTCTACTGACTAGCATTTATGGTACTTAAAGGTACATTTCATGCTACTGGAAGAGAAAGGTAATCATCAATATCACCATTCAGTCCATTATCAGCATGTCAAGAAGCAGCAATGAGAAGTATGGTGGCATGGAGGCAGACATGGTGCTGGAGAGGTGCTGAGAGTTCTACATCTGGATCAGCAGGCAGCATAAAGGAGAAAGACCCATTAGATCTGGCTTGAGTTTCTGAAACACCAAAATCCACCCACCTGGTGACATAGTTCCTCCAACAAGGCTGCACCCACTACAAAAAGGAGACACCTCCTCATCTCTTTTAGATAGCTCCACTCTCTAACGATGAAACATTCGATTATCTGTGCCTATGGAGGCTACTCCTATTTGAACCAACACAGAGATCTACTCAGAAGGGATGGAAAATTGTAAGAGCCAGAGGCAGTAGATGGTTCCAAAGAAACAGTGTCTCTCCGTCACAACAGTACTGATAGAAATGCAAACTCACAGAGACTATGACAACATGCACAAGATCTGTGTAGGAGATGGGCAGTGGTGGTGCATGCCTTTAATCCAAGCACTTGGGGGG
>NW_021620795.1:1848180-1865660 GCF_004785775.1 Grammomys surdaster | reverse complement strand
AACAAGAACAATTAATTTTAATTACATTTATTAATTCTCTTTCGTTCACTATTGTGTTAGGGTTACATCTGTGACTTTCCATCTAGTAATATGTTTCATATAATTGAGTGCACCTATGCTTGGTGTATATAGCTTCAAATTGTTATGCCCTCTTCTCAGATTGTTTCCTTAATCTACGGTATGGTTGCCTTCTTTATTTTCCCTTCCCTTGCCAGTTTTAATGTGAAACCTCTTTTGTCAGACTTTAGAATAGCTACATCTGCTTGTTTTCTAGGTCCATTTGCTTGGAATAACTTATTCTATCTTATTCTATCTTTTCATCTGAAGATAGCATCTGTCTTTGACAGTGAGGTATATTTCTTGCAGAACCCCTGCCCTTCCCTAGTCAACTAGATAGATCCCATTTTTTTTTAACTTGACTTGTGAATCTATATTTTCCAAATAGGAATCGAAGACTATATTCATAGCTGTGATTGCACAACATGCAGTAATTCTTGCCCTTTTGTTAGTTTGTACATCTTGTTTTCCTGTTCCTCATTTGCTTATACTGTTCTAGTGAGTCATTTTATGAAGCCTTGTGGATGTGTGTCTATCTCTTCTAAAAGATTCAAGGTTCCTTCTGTAACCACTATAAACTGGTTTAGTGGTAACGGTTTTTTTTTTTTTTTTTACATTCCAAATGCTGTTCCCCTTCCCAGTCTCCTCTCCACAAGCCCGCCATCTCATGCCCCACCTCCTTTGTCTCTAAGAGGCTGCTCCTCCACACATTCACCCACTCACCTACCTCTAGCACACCCCTACACTGGAACAACAAACCTCCACAGGACCAAGCACCTCCCCTCCCACTGATGCCAGATAAGGCAGTCCTCTGCTTCATATGTAGCAGGAACCATGAACCAACTCATATATACTCTTTGGTTGGTGGTTTTAGTCCCTGGGAGCTCTGAGGGTCTGGTTAGTTTATATTGTTGTTCTTTCTATGGGATTCCAATCCCCTTCAGCTCCTTCAGTCCTTCCCCTAACTTTTCCATTGAGGTCCCCAGGCTCAGTCCAATGGTTGGCTGTAAGTATCTTCATTTGTTTTGGTCAGGTGCTGGTAGAGCCTCTCAGAGGAGAGTTATACCAGGCTCCTGTCTGCAAATACTTCTTGGTATTAGCAATAATGTCCAGGGTTTGGTGTCTGCAGATGGGATGGATCCCAAGGTAGGGGGGTCTCTGGATGGCCTCCCCTTCAGTCTCTGCTCCATTTTTTGTCCCTGTGTTTCTTCTAGACAGGAACAATTCTGGGTTAAAAATTTTGATTGAGATGGGTGGATGGCCCCATCCCTCAACTGTGGTCGCTGTCTGTCTACTGGAGGTGGTCTCTTCAGGTTCTATCTCCCCGCTCTTCTGTATTTCACTAATCTCTTCCCTATTGGGTCCTGGGAGCCTCTCACATCCCTGGCATCTAGAACTTTCTAGTGGTGCCCTCTGCCCACTTACATATTTCTATTCATTCTCCTGGCCTTCCTGTTTCTTCCCATACCTGATCCTGCCCCCCCCTTTATCTCCCCCCCTCCCCACCCATGTCGCTCTCTCCCTCTGCCTCCCATGATTATTTTTGTCCCCCTTCTAAGTGGGATTGAAGCATTCACACTTAGGCCTTCCTTCTTGTTAAGCTTCATATAGTCTGTGAGTTGTATCGTGGGAGTTCTGCGCTTTTGGGCTAATATTCACTTATCAGTAAGTACATACCATGTATGTCCTTTTGGGTCTAGGTTACTTCACTCAGGATGTTATTTTCTAGTTCCATCCATTTGCCTGCAAAATTTGTGAAGTCGACATTTTTTAATAGCTGAGTAGTATTCCACTGTGTAAATGTATCACATTTTCTGCATTCATTCTTCCATTGAGAAAGTCTTTATTTTCTTTATTTCTTGCCTGACAAAGTTATCATTGAGTAGAGAGTTGTCTAGTTTCCATGAGTATGTAGGCTTTCTTGAAGAGCAGCCTTAGGTCCTCGGCGATCTGATAGAATGCATGGGATTATTTCAATCTTCTTGTATCTGTTGAGGTCTGTTTTGTGTCTGATTATATGGTCAATTTTGGGGAAGGTGCCATGATGTGCTGAGAAGAAAGTATATTCTTTTGTTTTAGGGTGAAATGTTCTGTAGATATCTGTCAAATCCACTTGGTTCATAACTTCTGTTAGTTTTACTGTGTCTCTATTCAGTTTCTAGTTCCATGATCTGTCTATTAGTGAGAGTGGGGTGTTGAAGTCTCCTACTATTATTGTGTAAGGACCAATGTGTGTTTTGAGCTTTAGTAACATTTCTTTTACAAATGTGGGTGCCCTTGCATTTGGTACATAGATGTTCAGAATTGAGAGATCATCTTGGTTGATTTTTTCCTTTGATGAGTATGAAGTATCCTTCCATATCTCTTTTGATAACTTTTAGTTGAAAGTCAATTTTATTCGATACTAGAATGGCTACTCCAGCTTGTTTCTTGGGACCATTTGCTTGGAAAAAGATTTTTACAGCCTTTTACTCTGAGGTGGTATCTGTGTTTGTCACTGAGGTGTGTATTCTGTATGTAGCAAAATGCTGGGTCCTGTTTACATATGCAGTCTGTTAGCCTATGTCTTTTTATTGTGGAATTGAGTCCACTGATGTTGAGAGATATTAAAGACCAACGACTGTTAGCTCCTGTTATTTATGTTGTTAGAGGTGGTATTGTGTGTGTGTGGTTCTCTTCTTTTGGGTTTGTTAAGAGATGATTAATTTCTTATGTTTTCCTAGGTGTAGTTTCCCTCCTTGTTTTAGAGTTTTCCTTCTAGTATCTTCTTTAGGGCTGGATTAGTAGAACAATATTGTTTAAATTTGGTTTTGTCACAGAATATCTTGGTTTCTCCATCTATGGTGATTGAGTTTTGCTGAGTATAGTAGCCTGGGCTGGCATTTGTATTCTCTTAGGGTCTTCATGACATCTGTCCAAGATCTTCTGGCTTTTAGAGTCTCTGTTGAGAAGTCTTGTGTAATTCTGATAGTTCTGCCTTTATATGATACCTGACCTTTTCCCCCTTACTGCTTTTATTATTCTTTGTTCTGTGTATTTAGTGTTTTGATTATGACAGGAGGAATTGCTTTTCTGGTCCAATTTATTTGGTATTCTATAGGCTTCTTGGACATTTATGGCCGTCTCTTTCTTTAGGTTAGGGAAGTTTTCTTCTGATTTTGTTGAAGATTTTTTTTTTGTCCTTTGAATTGGGAATCTTCACTCTCTTCTGTACCTATTATTCTTATGTTTGGTCTTTTCACTGTGTTCTGAATTTCCTAGAAGTTTTTGGTTAGGAGCTTTTTGCACTTTGCATTTTCTTTGACTGTTGTGTCAGTGTCTTCTATGGTATCATCTATGCCTGAGATTCTCTTCTATTTCTTGTGTTCTGTTGGTGATGCTTGCATCTGTAACTCCTGATCTCTTTCC
Source organism: Grammomys surdaster (assembly GCF_004785775.1). Lineage (NCBI taxonomy): Eukaryota > Metazoa > Chordata > Mammalia > Rodentia > Muridae > Grammomys > Grammomys surdaster. Next base: position 1,862,195 of record NW_021620795.1, on the reverse strand, counting down.
TAGGTTTCCCATCTCCAGGGTTGCCTCCCTTTGTGATTTCTTTACTGTTTCTATTTCCATTTTTAGATCCTGGATAGTTTTGTTCAATTCCTTCACACGTTTAATGGTGTTTTCCTTTATTTCTTTAAGTGATTGTTTCCTCTTTAAAGGCTTCTACCTGTTTGCCTATATTCTTCTGTATTTCTTTATATCCTCCTTAAGGTCCTCTATCATCTTCATGAGATGGGATTTTAGGTCAGAATCTTGCTTTTTAGGTGTGTTAGGGTTTGATGCAGTGGAGAACTGGATTCTGATGGTGCTAAGTAGCATTGGTTTCTGTTGGTTTTGTTTTTGAGCTTGCCTGTCACCATCTTGTTATCTCTGGTTAACTGGTCTTGCTATCTCTGGGTGGAGCCTGTCCTTCCTGTGAGCCTAGTTATGAAGGACCTCCTGGGAGTCAAACTGTTACTGGGTGTGTGTGGGGAAAGTAGGAGTTGGACCTGAATACCAGAACTGCCCCTGGGGTGCAGTTATAGACAGGAAGGAAGATGTGTCTCAGGCAGGGTGGATAGATCCTGCATCAGCTGGGCCCTGTGTGGTCCCAGTTAGGCTAGGTATTGGGGCAGGTGGTCTCACCTGTGAGCCTGGTTGGGATGGACCTCCTGGGAGTCACTAACCTGTTTCTTATTACAGAAGGGTTTTTTTTTCCTCCTTCAGTTATGACATAACCTTGGTGGCTATAGTAGTCTAAGTGGCAGTTATCTTTCAGCTCTCTTGGTGTTTAACATTTCTATTAAGACAGTAGCTATTATTATGATGGGCTTTATTCATGACTTGATTTTTTCTCATTGCTTCCAATAGTTTCTTTCCTTTTTTTTTTTTCTTTTTTTTTTGGTTTTTTGAGACAAGGTTTCTCTGTGTAGCCCAGGCTGTCCTGGAACTCACTTTGTAGACTAGGCTGGCCTTAAACTCAGAAATCCACCTGCCTCTGCCTCCCAAGTGCTGGGATCAAAGGTGTGTGCCACCACTGCCCGGCCAATAGTTTCTTTATATTTAGGATTTAACTAGATGATGAAAGGAGGTTCTTTACTGTCATAACTGTCCTAAAGGCCTTGTGCATGTGGATGAGCATCCTTCCTTTGATTTGGGAAATCTGCTTTTATTGAAATGTTTTCTATTGTTTTAGCATAAAATTCTTCTTTCATGCCCATAATTCATTGGCTCATTTTTTCATAGTGTCTCATAGATCTCAAATGTTCATACTTTGTCAGTGTATGAATGTTCCAATTCCTCTCCTTGTGATCAAGCCCTGACATTTCCTCCCCATGACATTCACATGTCACATTCTACTGGTGACACTTGACTTACTGGGGCTTTTGCTTCCAGCATTTCAGTTTGATTTTGCTTCAGTATTTTCATCTCTTTGTTCAAGTCAATTTATCATGTACTGATTTCCTTATTTCACCCAGCTATTTGTGTTCTCTTTGGAATTCATTTCACAAATTGGTATCCTCTTAATTTCTTTGAGCATACTTGGGATCCTTCTTTTGAGCTCTTTGTGATTTCATCAAACTCATTGCGATTGGAAACCAGGACTTAAGGGTTAGTAACTTGTGGAGCAGTCACGTTGCCTTGGTTTTCCATGTTTCTTGTTTTTTCTCACGGGAGTTGTACATCTGGGGTTACTTTTTTATTTTACATTTCTTATCTCCTCTCTCTCTCTCTCTCTCTCTCTCTCTCTCTCTGTGTGTGTGTGTGTGTGTGTGTGTGTGTGTGTGTGTGTAGTTCAGAAGATAACTGGCTCTCTTTTAACCATGTGTCCCAGGTATCCAGTTCTGGACTTCAATCATCTTTAATCTTGGAAACAGGTGCCTTTACCCATTGAGACATTAAAACATGATCCTCTAGCTAAGCCTCATGGCACAGGTGGTGTAACTCCAGCACTTAAGTAGCTAAGACAGGAGAAAAATGATTCTCTAATAGGTATAAACATTTCTTTAAAAGAAAAATTTTATGTGTACAGGGGTTTTCCCTGTATGTCTTTGTGTGCCTGTGGAGGCCAAAAGAGGGTGTGGATACTGTGGAGCTGGAGTGTTAGGCAGCTGAAAGGCATCACGTGGGTATTCGGAATGAAACTGGTTCTCTGGAAGAGCAAACTAGTGTCTTGACCATTGGACCATCAAGTTTCTTCTTCTTTACAAAAGAAATACTGAAAATACTAACAGGTTTCAAAGATGAATTTAAAGTGCAGGATTAAAAAACTATGGTCAAGAATTCTGTATAGCTCTAAACTTACATAAATGTTTTTAAATTTTGTGTATGCATGTTGTGTGTGTTGGGAGCATGCATATCACATAGCTTGTGTGATGTCAAAGGACAATTTTGTTGTGGAATTTGTTTTCTCCTTTGACCTTTATTCTACAGTTGTATTCTACAGTTCAAACTCAAGTTACAGGGCTAGTATAGCAAAAGCTTTTTTCTGCTTTAAGCCATCTCACTGACTGCTAAACTTGGACAGATTTTACATAAGCTCTTCACATTTTTCTTCAAACTAATTTTGAAGAAAATTATAATGAATAGCATATATAGCATGTCACAAATATTTTAAAAGCACAGAACCTAAAAGGAACAAGCTAGTTATCATGATAGTGCACATCTGTAATGCCAGCACTGAGGAAACTGAGGTGGAAAACTCTGGGCTCAAAGCCAGCCTGGGATGCACCGTAAAATCCTACTTCAAAAAGACAATAAAAAGAAGAAAAGGGAAAAAAGAAAAGAAGGGAGGGGCTGGGAAGGAAAGATAATAGATAAAAGGAAAAATAGACAAGTTGACCCTTTTAATTTTTATAAAAGGGCAAATGGAAATTATTTTGAATGCAATGCCCCATCCCTTTTTCAGTACTGGAGATTGAACCTAGTGCCTTGTGCCTGTTGGCAAGCACTCTACCACAAGCTTGACTTTTGAATTATGTGGGTAAATAACCCAAACTGATAACAAGTCCTACTCAAAACTTCTGAATGCTATTACCCAAAACTACAGTATCATTTTAAACTGAAGTATAGATAGTATATAACCAATCTGTGTGATTTACAGGCAATATCATCTACCAGAATGAAAGTAATCAAAAGAAACTAGTCTTCATATATGAATACTGGGAGATTTATAAATGATACATAGGTAGACATAATTCTGATTGGTATGTTTCTTTTTTATTGATTGACTGGTTGATTGACTGATTCGAGCTAGCACTACATAGCCCAGGCTGGTCTAGAACATATGATTCTCCCAAATGATGGGATTACAGGTATGTGCCACCATGCCTAGCTTAGTTTTGTAGGTTTCCTTTTAATTTAAAACTTAAAAGTAAATCATGTGTCTATGTTGACATATGTGTTGTTTGTGTGTGTAGGGGGTTACCATGCACACATATGTTCATGTGTAGAGTCAGATGTCAACTTCCAGTGTCTTCACTCAGGCATAACCACCTTAGTTTTTGAGACAGGGTCTCTCATTGACCTGGAGGTTGTAATTAGGCTGAGACTGTCTGGCCCAGAAACCCAAGGCTCCACCTGTAATCTCAGAGCTGGAATTACAAGCACATACCATTCTGCCTAGCATTTTCATCTGGGTACTGGGGATCAAACTTAAATCCTCTTTCTTGCATGGCAAACACTATACCAACTATGCTGTCTCACCAATGGTGCAGACTTTCTTTCTCTAAGGCCTTCTTAAATCCTCACACTTGCTAGCCAAGTACTCTGCCACTGAAGTATACCCTTAGTTTGTGTTCCTTTTTTTTTTTTTTTAATATTTATTTTATCTGTATGAGCACACTGTTGCTGTCTTCAGACACACCAGAAGAGGGCATTGGAACCCATTACAGATGGTTGTGAGCCACCAAATGGTTGCTGGGAATTGAACTCTGGGCCTCTCAGAAGGGCAGTCAAGAGTTCTTAATGCACTGAGCCATCTCTCCAGCCCAGTTTGTGTTTCTTGACACTGATTTAAGAATAAAATTATTCCTAGTCATTTCACTCCCAATATGTATTGTCAAAATCATACTATTGCCTAATCTCTCAATGTCAAGTTTCAATTACATAATTACAAGTGGGGTTATAAGTCGATTTAATAAAAAATATAGCTTCAATAATGGCATTTACAGCTGGGCATGGTGATGCACACCTTTAATCTCAGCACTCAGGAGGCAGACAGAGGCAGACCTTTGAGTTCCAGGACACCTAGGAATACACAAAGCAACTCTGTTTTGAAAAACAAAAACAACAACAAAAGGACATTTACTTATTACTTTCAAGCTTGTTAATTAAAAACAAGCTTTCCACGAGATTTGACATTTTCAGAATACTTCTTGAAAAATAAAAGATCATGCAAACAAAAGGTCTGGGCTGGTGAAATGGCACAGAGGGTAAAGGTGGTTACTGTTCCCTGGGCTCACTGTTCCAGTCAGATAGGACTTTATTTTGGTCTACAAATAAACCAAGATCATTCGTGCTAAGAGTTTTTAAAAAAATAAAAATAGAAATAAAAGTCTAGGCTAAATTTAATCTTCAAATAAAGTAAAAGGGGGAGGGGCTTAGCATCTTCGTTTGAAGAGTTCTTAATTCAAATTTTACCTGAGTTCTGTAATTTTATTTGCTAAACCTTGCAACCCTACAAAGACAAGCCCTTCCAAACTCTTTACTACTTAAAACACTAACAGCTTTCGGAAACATGTCGGGACCTTTTCTGTCAATTTACTATGCCCTGTAGTTTTGACTCTGTCTTTCTAGGTTCCGCGTTTCTACGCGATGGATACGAAACGTACCTAAAAAAAAAAAAAAAAAAAAACAAAAAAAAAACAAAAAAAAAAACTAACAAAAACCGTGAGGCTTGAGCTTTTGTATCCTCAGCTCTCCTTAGCTGGTGGAGAAACCTGGCAGGCGGCTCGGAGCTACTAAGCCGCCACAGGCTCCGCGCTTGTGCCTAGCTTCACTCAACCCGCCACACCTCGAAAAATAAGGAACTAGTCCGTCAACTGTGAAGAGTGGACGTCGCAATCCTGGTGGAGAACAGGGAACCCACACTCAGTCCTGACCGGAGCAACCGGAAATGACAGAAAGCCTAGTGTTTCCCGGAGATAAGGCTCAGTCACTTCCGGTTCCGTAAGCCTATTGTTCCCGCCCTCAGTCTGCACTTTCAACAAAATTCCAGGGTTTGGTAGTTCCCTCTGGCATTTTTACATTTCCTTTTCCCTTTGTCTTTAACCCATGTTGGATACAAACACCAAGGCACTTGAATCTCGAGACGGGCGGCTATGAGTAGAACGAACGGGCAAGTGACCATGGCGAAAGTGCGGATCGGGAACATCGCGCGCTTTATGCTCACACCGTGGCTTACGCTTGCGGCCGTCCGGAAGTCACCGGTCTGAATGGGTCTTGGAGCCGGTTGCTGCCGCTCCTCCCTGTGGACTTAACACCGGGCAACTCTGGATCTCTGATCTTGCCAGCTGCCAGATTCATGTGGAGGCTCCCAGGCCGCGCCGCGCTTCGTGGAGTCCGGTGGGTAGTGGAGCGGCGCAACCGGGCCGAAGCGGCGACTCACGAGGCGGCGCGCGCCATGGAGCGCGCGGTGGTGCGCTGTGTGCCCTCGGAGCCCAAGCTCAGCCTGTCTTTTGCGTTGGCCGACGGCAGCCACAAAAACATGCAGCGGGACCAGAGCGAGCCTCTGGGCCGAGCCCTCAGCCGGATCGCTACCAACGCCCTTAAGGGACACGCTAAGGGAGCGGCTGCCAAGAAGAGCAAGAAGAACCGAGCCCATTCTAGCGGTGGCGCGGCCTGTGCGACGACAGGGCCTGAACCGGCTGCGACCTGCGAGCCGGTAGTGAAGCTGTACTACCGGGAGGAGGCGGTGGCTGAGGATGTGCTCAACGTGGACGCCTGGCAGGACGGAGCGGTGCTGCAGATCGGCGATGTCAAGTACAAGGTGGAGCGCAACCCGCCTGCCTTCACGGAACTGCAGTTGCCGCGCTACATTATGGCTGGTTTCCCAGTGTGCCCCAAACTCGGTCTGGAATTTGGGGATCCCTCCAGCTCCGTGTTCCGCTGGTACAAGGAAGTCAAACCCGGGGCGGCAGAACCTGGGGACAACCGTCTCGCGTCATCGTCTCACTGTTTGCAGTCTTCAGCTTGGATCGAGACGGGCGTGAACGAGCGCGTATATACCCCGTGCAATGCTGACATCGGGCTACGGCTCAAGCTTCACTGCACGCCGGGCAATGGGCAGCGCTTCGGGCCAAGCCGCGAGCTAGAAAGCGTGTGTCCGGTGGAAGCCGGGCCTGGCACCTGCACTTTTGACCATCGACATCTGTACACCAAGAAGGTGACAGAGGACTCTTTCATCCGCACTGTCTCCTACAACATCCTGGCAGACACATACGCCCAGACTGAGTTTTCTCGGACAGTCCTGTACCCGTACTGTGCCCCCTACGCCCTGGAGCTTGACTACCGCCAGAACCTTATACAGAAGGAGCTCACAGGCTACAACGCTGACCTCATCTGTTTGCAGGAGGTGGACCGTGCAGTCTTCTCTGACAGCTTGGTACCGGCCCTGGAGGCCTTCGGACTGGAGGGAGTGTTCCGAATCAAGCAGCACGAAGGCCTGGCCACTTTCTACCGGAAGTCGAAGTTCAGACTCCTTAGCCAACATGACATTTCTTTTCAAGAAGCCCTGAAGTCGGACCCACTGCACAAAGAATTACTAGAGAAACTGGCTTTGAACCCATTAGCACAGGAGAAGATACTCCAGAGATCATCTGTCCTTCAGGTCAAGTAGCTCTGCCTGTTTTCTTCATACTCACCCATTAGGGACTTTCGGAGTAGAGGGGGGTGGGTATTAGTACTTGTCATGGAAAATACGTATTTCTTTAAAGTATTTTTGCTCTTGCATCTTAAAAGTGTAGTCTGTTCCTTAATTCAGTACATACTAACCTCTCCTAGTGTGCCTATCCTGCCGTAGGTTGCCTTGAACAAGATGAATAGACACATTGCTTAGTGCTTACAATCCAGGTGGACATAGGTACTTGTCATACACCGTTTTAAGAGCACTTTAAAGCAGTCACAAGTGTAAGTGCCTCCTGTTTTAAGATCTGTTCTGTCACTATGGTTAACTAGTATGTAGGAAAAAGTAATTGGCTTTTTATCTGTTTTTGCAGATACTATTCTTGTTTCATAAATGAGAAAATGTTCAAATGCCCTTATGCTGGTTCATAAAAGTAAGGAGGCCAGTCTAGCATTGAACCACTGAGATTCACCTGCCCCTTAAGTGCTGGGATTAAAGTTGTGAGCCACCATGCCCATGGTCTTTAAGGGCCTTTTCATTGTCTTTGTTCAGGGTTTTTAAGTAGTGGGCTTTGTTCTGAGTAAATGACTGTCTACCCATTTTCGAGCACCATTGTGTTCTGTACACTCCTGTATAAGTTCATTTAATTGAATACACATATCTATGAGGGAGGTGGTACGGTTTCTTTACCTTACTCCGAGGCACAATGCTGTAAATGCTAGACCGTTCAAACAGATCTGATGCCAGGACAAGTGCTTTCACACTTGAAAACAGTATTCAATCTTAATTTTGTCAACTACAATGTATTTTCTCATAATAGTGTATATTGAATGGTTATTAAAATGTTATATTTATTCATGTTGCCATACCTTAAAACTTGTATCAGATTTAAAAATTGGTATCTTAGTTTTCAAGAGACTGTGGAATAAAATAGCTCAGCCTACAGTCTTAAGTACACAACATTCTAGAGAATCAGGTAATGTGGCACCTGCCTTTAATCCCAGAACTTTGGAGGAAGAGGAAGATGGATTTTTATGCGTTTCAAGGCCAGTCTAGTTTACATAGTGAGTTCTAGGACAACCAAGAGTATACAGTGAGAAACTCTTAAACAACAAAAACCAAAACCAAAAATGTCTTCAGGAGATTGGCAGACACCAACTGAACTCTTGGTGTTTCCTATTACAGATTTCAGTTCTTCAGTCTACAATGGACTCTTCTAAAAAGATATGTGTTGCGAATACCCATCTCTACTGGCACCCAAAAGGTGGGTTTTATTCAGCTTTACAATGACTTAAACATTGAGACTTAATGTTATTAAAGCTGTGCACAATGCCGGGCAGTGGTGGCACGCGCCTTTAATACCAGCACTTGGGAGGCAGAGGCAGGCGGATTTCTGAGTTCGAGGCCAGCCTGGTCTACAGAGTTAGTTCCAGGACAGCCAGGACTACACAGAGAAACCCTGTCTCGAAAAACCAAAAAAAAAAAAAAAAAGCTGTGCACACGCACACATACACATTTATATTTAGAGTGTGTGTGTGTGTATGTGCCAGGTGGAATGTGTGGAGGTCAGAGTTGTTTCTCTTGCTCCACCATATGGGTCCCTGGGATTGAACTCAGGTCATCAGATTTGGCAACAAGCACTTTTACCAGCTGAGCTATCTTGCTAGGCCATATATTTTTTGTAAGCTTTAGCAACTTGAAATAGTCACCTACAATATCTGACATTCAAGATAAGTGTTTGATAGGGCTGGGGTGGGGGTACACACCTTTAATCACTCTGAGTTGTCTGTGGCAATGGGATTTCAAGTTCTAGGCCAACACGTATTTCAAAACTCCTATCAAAAAAAAAAAAATCAAAAGGGGTGTGGTGTGTGTGTGTGTGTGTGTGTGTGTGTGTGCATGTGTGTGTCTGTTTTGAATGTCATTCAGGTACCATAATTTGTAGGTGCAGTGTGTCCTCCCCGGGATGGGGTACACTTTAAAAAGTACTTAGCACTAATTTTGTTTGTTTGTTTGTAGGTGGCTACATTCGTCTCATTCAAATGGCAGTAGCCTTGGTTCACATTAGACACGTCTCATGTGATCTATATCCTGGCATACCAGTTATATTTTGTGGAGACTTTAACAGTACACCATCAACAGGAATGTATCATTTTGTCATCAATGGCAGCATTCCAGAGGATCATGAAGATTGGACTTCCAATGGAGAAGAAGAGAGATGCAACATGTCTCTCACACACTGTTTCAAACTGAAAAGTGCTTGTGGTGAACCTGCTTACACAAATTATGTTGGCGGCTTTCATGGATGTCTAGATTACATTTTCATTGACTTAAATGCTTTAGAGGTTGAACAGGTGATCCCATTACCTAGTCATGAAGAAGTTACCACCCACCAGGCCTTACCTAGTGTTTCTCATCCTTCTGATCACATAGCACTTGTATGTGACTTAAGATGGAAATAGATTTTGCTTCACTAACTCTGAAAGGAAGCTAGGTACTTTAAAGAAAATGTAATAAGAAACAAAGCTTATATCTGAACCTTCAATGAGTCAATCTAGACACTAAACTTAATGGTCATTCCCTACTAGTTAAGTTCCAGATGGCTTTGTTACAGAACCAATTCATAATGTTTGCATCATATCTTTATCCACTTTTTTTAATTCCCTACATTTGGAGGAAAACATATTTATGACTAGCAAGAAGAAAATTGAATTATTGTGTACGTTTTATAAGTTTTTTAAGCTGATAATTAAGATTTTTAAGTACTCTTTGAATAATCTCAATTTTTCTTTCAAAGCACATTTTACACTGAATTATGTTAATATAATTGGGGGAGGGGACATGCAGGTAAAACGTGAGAGACTTCAGAGACACATGGAATACATTAGTCTGTCACTACCTCAATTTGGTTAGAATTTATTATAATTTTGGAGTTTTAACAAAAGATTAAAATATACCATTACCAATTCTCACAGCTTCTTCGTTTTTTAGTTAGCCAGGTATTTCCCTCTAGCATTGTTTGTCAGTGTACAAATGACAGTACCATTCATCTAATTTGTCCTCTCACTTGCAGTTCAGCTCATTTTAATAGTAGGATGCAAGCACAATAGAGTGTTCAAAGGGACCGGGAACATGACTTGATCCCTTGCCTTCACTCTTACTCAAATAAAATATTTGTAAGTACACAGGGTACTTGACCATGATGATATGAAAGAATACAGCACAATTACGAGAAACTCCTGATAGAAGCTTCAGAATGGAGATGAACCATTGAGCATTTCTAAGCTAGAAGTGTTTTTGAAACTGTCAGTTTTATAAATAGGAAAAAGGGAAGCAGGCATGGTGCTTTATAGCTGTAATCCTAGCACTCAAGCAGAACTGCTTTGAGGTCAGTCCTGGTCTGGGTTACACAGTTCAAGGCCAGCTTGGGCTACATACATAGGAAAAAAGGGGAACAGTTGACTTGTCAATATCTGAAATAAGCTTTTTATAGATGTAAGCTGTCAATATCTGAAATAAACTTTTTATAGATGTAAGCATTATAGCTCGAGGAACAGAACAGTGCCACATAATTTATATGTAAAGAAAATTTTAAAATGAAGCCAACATTTTAAGATGAGAAATTCCAAGTTGTGTTTTGATTAGTATCTAGTTTATATACTTTTACCACATTTGTTCTCACCATACCTTCTTGGTAATGCTTTAGCTATTGCTTTGTGATGTTCAGGTTTAACTGTAGCATAAGCATAGCTTTCTGCGGTTAGTTTCTGGCTTAGATAGTAAAGGCCTCTCACCTCAAGAAGTCGTCTTATTTTCCAGGCTTGAAACCCATATTTCAGAATTTTTAATCTGTAAATCCAGTACCATATGAACTCTGCTCTTTTGAAAATGTGGGGCTTTTTCCCATATTCTAATGTGGTGTGTGCTTTCATATTCTGCTATGATACTCTTAGGTTAGCAAGTCTGAGAATATAAGCATTTGATTTGCACTTCACATTGAACCTTTATTCAAATTATTTAGAGGGAAATAATCATTAAAGTCGAAGTTTCTTGGGATGCTTTTAAAAAAACAAAAACAAAACAAACAAAAAAAAACTGATGAAAATTTGATGTTACCAAATTGTGCCTTCCTAAATATGGTAGTAGGTTGTTTCTCTTCCCAAGGATCAAATTCAGGGCATTCAGTTACATTCCCAGCCATATACATGCCACTTTTGAGAGTATTTCAATAGCAGTTTATATAGTCAGAACTAGTTATTTTACAAAATATTTTTTCAGTATTATTTATTTCTGTGTTGCTGGGGATTGAACCCAGACCCCTGAGCATGCTAACCATGTGTAATACTGCCAAGCTACAGCAAAGCTACAACCCTTTTCAAAATTTGGTTTGGTTTTGTCTTCAAAAAACCATGTTGACATACTTACATGAACTCTTAAGGAATTAGCAGTAATGTACTCAGCAAGAAGTCAACATACTGAAAGAAAAATGTTTGTGAGATTCATACCCATGCATTGACATCCTATATCAACTCCATGGTGAGACCGAACTGTGTGATTTACCAAACATCCCACAGCTTAAATCCTTAAATTTGATATTTGTGGATTAAATGGTATAATCAGGTCATATACGGATAGCTGAGGATATTCAGATAATGAAGTGTAAAGATTTGACTCCAGCATACATATGTGACTGGAGTGCCAAGGTAGGGAACACTCCACAAATGCTATGAAGATTATACCAAACTTGTTTGTACTCACGATAGGATAAGGTGATAATCAGAAGTGATAAAAGCTATCTTCGTGATTAAATTTTTCTATTGACATTTTTAGTAATTTTAATAATTCTGAGAAGTCTAGCAACTTTGTGGCAAACCACATTTATGTCACAAGTTCTTAGTAAAGGAAAAGTGAATATTTTAGAGTATGTTATTCTGTTAAAATCAACTCTTAAAAAGTTGTCCTAATAACACTAACAGTTTGTAATTCATTAGCAAGAATATCATTTCTGGTTACAGTATCTTTTCTTCTAAAATCTCTAGAATGTAAGGGAAGATAAAAGTTTGAAGTATTCATCATAAAACTCAATAGGGAAGTCTTCTGAAAGATGGCCAACACCAATTTTCTAAACACTATTCAAAAATGGGTTTGAAAATCTTTTGGTCAGCATACTTGCAAGAATTACTGTCTTGATTTCATTTGTAGAGAGGAAACAGTTTTAAGAGCTTTCACTGATGAAATAAGTTCTATGGTCCTATTTTTCTAAGAAATATGCCAATTCTAATAAGTGGTGGTGAGTCATTATCTGGGTGAGTTTTTAGCACTACAACATAACAATACTGGATTCTGATTACAATACCAAAGTGCTGAGGTAAAGCTTATATAAGGTTAATCATCTAAATGTATACAATCTAGTTGTATTTAATACATTCACTGTTGTGTAACTGATTCTAAGGCATTCTCATCACTTCAAAAGGAAAGCCTAAGTTACATCCTCCTTTTCTACCATTATAGATATATCATCTGCCCGTTTTGATATAAGTCTGTATTGACTTGATATGTTTTTCAGGTTTATCGGTGTTACAGTATATACCAATACTTCATCTTTTTTACAGCTGAATATTTTCTACTGCATGGATAATACATCTTGCCTATCTGAACATCTGAATTGTTATTTTTGCTATTGTGACTAGTTCTATGGGTATTTGTGCTCGAGTTTTTGGTCAAGCATCCTTTTTTTTTTTTTTTCCAAATCCTGGACTGGTGTATGGACTGGTCTGCACTATACACCCAGTCCAAACATCTGTTTTCAGAACTTTTAGAGTGTATACTTCAGTAAATTGCTGGATCATAATTCTCTTTAGCTTTCTGCAACACTGCCATACTCTCCCACAGTGGCTACACTGTCGTATACCTCCCTCGCTGCTACATACAGGTTCAGGTTTCCCTCCATCCTCACAAACTTTTAAACAGCCATCCTAGTTAATATGAAGTGATACTTTAATGACACACTTTTAACTTTGGAACTGAAGTTGTTGTAGTCACAAACATGCTTATTTTAAACAGCTTATCAAACCCCTTTTCCTGAGCCCACCTTCAGCAGTTGCTACTTATTTTTACGAGTTTGTGCCAAATAGGAAAGGCTTTACTGCTTCCTTTAAAGAAAACTGAATATCAAAGTTAAAAATACAACCTTGAGGGCCGTGGTGGTGTATGCCTTTAATCCCAGCACTTGGGAGGCAGAGGCAGGTGGATTTCTGAGTTTGAGAGTTCGAGGCTAGCCTGGTCTACAGCGTGAGTTCCAGGACAGTCAGGGCTACACAGAGAAACCCTGTCTCGAAAAACAAAAACAAAAAAACAAAACAAAAAAATACAACCTTGAGTGTAAACAAAGAAGTATGGTAAAGCTCTAAGCCCTGCACAACAACAGGCCATATTCCACACTCAGCAGTTGCAGAAAACTTACTTTTAAATTGGTCCACTTTAAAATCTAAAAGATACAGATTAGCAGATGGCAAGAATGTCTAAATATTGAGATGTTAACTTAGTATAATAATAAATTATAATGTATAATCATGAGAAGTTCAAGCTATTACAGATTTTTAAAAAAATCTCTAAATTCAAGGTAACAAACTTTAAGCCAATAAACTTAAGCTAGAATTTACCCTATTAAATTAAGGGGTAGGGAAAATATTACTTGACCACCTGTAGTGTACTAACAATTCAGATGCTAAAATTTAATTTACATAGAAACTAATTTCAAATATTAACCTTATCAGTTGAGTTAGTTGATACTATCCACTATATAACTATTAATAAGTGATATTTAAAACATTAAACCTGAGCCTGAAGAGACCACTTGTCCTTCCAAAAGACCTGGAGTTCATTTCCCAGGACCCACATGATGGATGGCTCACAACCTTTTTTAACTCCAGGTCCAGGGGGTCCAGCCTCCTCAACTGGCATCTCTGGGCTCCAGGCATGCAGGCAAAACACACCCATACCCATAAAATTAAAAATCACCAAAACCCCAAACAACTAGAAAAACCAACTGCTAAAAACAGTTGAACTGCTAGCTTAATATCACTCAATTTCCAGTCTGGTTTATTCTGATAGGACCCTCTTGTTGATTTGTCAAAACCCAAGTTCTGTGATGGTGTGTGTGTGTGTGTGTGTGTGTGTGTGTGTGTGTGTGTGTGTGTGT